>NC_056737.1:636111779-636301779 GCF_019279795.1 Protopterus annectens | reverse complement strand
CTCAATGCTAGTAGTTTAAATATAAAAAAAATATTACCTGGAAGCACTCCTTACCCTAGCAAATTCACACACATATATGCAGTCACAGAAACATAGTTCAGAACCATAGTAATCACTCAGTCTACAGTGTCTTTCATACATTTTGATCCCCTTCAGCTCTGAATAAAACATATGGAGGAGGTGTTTCAATGTTTTTAAAGCACTAATACAATGCTATACTGGTCCAAAAACATGACTGAATTGAGCTGCTGCTTGCCCAACTAACCACAGGTGTGAACCCCATTGCAGATATACCCCAGGGATTACTTCAGTGTCACTGCTTGACAGAGGCACAGCAAAATGATAGGCATAGTTTTTATTCAAACTAAAGGGGTGGCGAAAGCCACATAACTATGGGCTAGGCTTATAAATGCCCTTGGGCAGATAGCCTAGTATGAACCTATGAACCTATGAACCTATATCCTTGCATAACAGTGGTACTAAAAATAGACACAGGAATGTTTAGAGGAGATGCATTAAACACGTTATAAAGCTAAACAAGGAGCAAGATTAAACCATACAGCCCTGAAATCAAGTTAGTATCTAATCATACTGCCTATGCTGATAAAGCAATTTCAATGTCCATAACTGAAAAATCTGGCACGGTACAATTAACACCACTAAAGCTACTGATGTGTTACAGTAAGACAATCTAGCAGACCTGAGCGAACGGTCAGTTTGTACAAGACCAGTGTTATTGCAAAATATCAATGCTAATAATACATATAAGTGGAAACAAATGCGTGCCGCTGATGAAATTATATAGTATTCTCCATTTATAAAGAATGCTCCTGCTATGCTGACTCAGCAGAAAGTACAGTTGTGTACCTACCATAAATGTAGATGTTAGAGTGTATTCACTGCTGCAGTCATTACTCTTGGGTTATCCTGCTGGCAGGCTACCCGCAGTCGTCCTGAATTGCAAAGTCTTGGTCCAGCGTCAGTTGCTGTCACCTCTTCCCTGACGTCAGTGTGCCAGGGGTATAAAAGATGCAGCCAACGCCATTTTCTTCAGTTTTTCTTGCCCCAGATGTCAGGTGCCCCAAAAGGGTAGGCTAAAAATTATGCCAATAAACATGCATGCACTAAGGTAATCATTTCCTTCATCTACAAGCAAATACACCACATAGGTTGTATAGAATAGAGAAGTACAGATAAGACCCAGCAAAACAAAGGGGGATGGTGGGAGGGTAACCTGGACTGCAACAGTGAATACACTCGAACATCTACATTTATGGTAGGTACACAACTGTACGATGTTCATCGTGTTTCACTGTTGCAGTCATTACTCTTGGGTTGAATCCCAAAGCTGAGGATGTGTGGCTGGGGCTAAATAGGATTAGGAGAGGCTACGAGGCCTTGCAGAACTGCAGTGGCAAAGCCTGCTCTGGATTTAGAGTAGAGAGGTAAGTGGTAGTGCTTTGTAAAGGTGTGCACCGAACTCCAAGTTGCAGCCTCTAAGATGTCTTTGGTTGGTACTCCTCTGAGGAAGGCTGCTGCTCTGGTTGAATGTGGCCTAATGTCCTTAGGCACCGATTTGCCATGTTGTGAATAGCAGAAATGAATGCAATGGTCTATCCATTTTGAAATGGTCTGTTTTGAGATAGCCTTTCCTTGTGATCCTGCAGCATATGCCACTAAAAGTTGCTCAGTCTAGCTCTGTCCAAGTAGAAGCGTAGCTGTCTGTGTATGTCCAAAGAATGCAGAAGTCTCTCCCCCTTGTTCTGTGGGTTTGGATAAAAGGTAGGCAAGTGAATGGTTTGGTTAAGGGCCACACTGGACACCACCTTAGGTATAAATCTCGGGTTTGTCCTCAGAGAAACCCTGTCTGGATGGAAAATGATAAAAGGTTCCACAGCCATAAGTGCCTGTAACTCCAAGACTCATCATGCAGAGGTTATTGCTAGGAGCAGAGCTGTTTTCCAGGATAAGAATTTTATATCAGCTGTTGAGGCTGGCTCAAAAGGAGGCAGTGTGAGTTTTTCCAAGACATAATTGAGGTCCCATGCAGGTATCGGTGCTCTCCTTGGAGGTCTTATGTTTTTGGCCCCTCTGAGGTACTGCCTTATTAAAGAATGAGAAAAGATAGGTGGTTATATATTGTAATGGGCTGAAATGGCAGAGGCATGGATCTTAATTGATGAAAAGGATAGGCCTCTGTCCAGCATCTCAGTTAAGTATTGTAAAATCTGAGGAATGTTTGGAACAAACGTGTCAATTCCTTGTGCCTGGTTCCAAGCTCAGAATCTCTTCCATTTTTCTGCATAAGATTTTCTGGTACTGGGCCTCCTGGCCTCCAAAATAACATCCATCACAGCTTTGGAGAGAGGAGTGTTCTGAATGGCTACATTATCCGCCATGCTGCCAGATTTAAGTTGGCTGTGCAGGATCTGATTGTTTTGTTGGGTCAGTAAGTGAGAAATCTGAGGCAATGTCCAGGCTGGACCTTGAGACAAGTTCTTTAGGATTGGGTACCAGTGCTGGCGTGGCCAGTCTGGGGCAATCAGCATCATTTTAGGCTTCTCTTGTCTGACCTCTAGGAGTACCTTGGGGAGGAGAGGCAGTGGAGGAAAGGCATATATGGTTAAGTTTTTCCAGCTGAAGGGTAAGGCATCCACTTTCCATGTTTGCTTGTGATAAGTCCTTGTGCAGAATCTCTGTAGTTGGCAGTTGTGAGGGGAGGCAAATAGATCTATGTCTGGGCATCCCCATTTCCTTGTTATCATGCTGAAGACTTGTGGATCCAGTTTCCACTCATGGGGATCCATGAGGTTTCTGCTTAGTTCGTCTGCCACAGTATTTATCTTTTCTGGCAGGAATTGTGCTTGCAGGTGAACTTGATAAGTCAATGCTGTGTCTCACAAAGTCATGGCTTGTCTGCAGAGGGGGTATGAATGTGTGCCTCTCTGCTTTTATGTACCTCATGACTGTAGTATTGTCCATCTTTATCAGTAGTTGTCCTGGATGAAGTAGATCCTTGAAAGCTGTCAGGGCATTTTGAACAGCTAGCATCTGTTTTTGATTGATATGAAGATGCATCTGGCTTGCGGGCCATGTGCCCTGAATACATTTTTCTGCCATGTGGGGCCCCCAGGCATAATTTGATGCATCCGTTGTTAGTGTCTGCCTGGCTGTGGGTAAAGTGAATGGCTGTCCCTTGTTGTGGTGACAGGCCTGTGCCCACCATCAAAACTCCTGTTGCAGGCAGGGAATGAGGGTAATTAATGTTTCCAGGCTGTGGCAATGTTGAGTCCAAACACTTTTTAGATACCATTGTAGTTCCCTCATATGCAGTCTGGCATATGGAATTAGCAGAATGCAGGATGCCATGATGCCCAAAGGCTGCAGAATTTTTCTTGCAGATAACTGGGTCTTTGTTGCCAACATTTTGAAGAAGTCAGTTGCCTTTGTTTGTCTGGCGTGAGATAAGCCATCTGGGCAGTTGTATTTAAGCTTGCACCCAGGAATATTATCTCTTGAGAGGGTACTAGTTTTGATTTCTTTTCGTTTACTGTGTACCCTAGGCAAATTAGTAATCTTTTTACAAATGCCAGATGCTTTAGTAGAATGTCATTGTTCTCTGCTTGAATAAGGCAGTCATCCAAGTAAGGATATATTTGAATTCCTCTTTGTCTGCAAAATGCAATTACTGGTGCCAGGCATTTTGTGAAGACCCTGGGCACAGTAGATAAGCCAAAGGGCAGTGCAGAGAATTGGTAGTGCACTGAGCCAGCTATGAATCTGAGGTATCTTCTGCAAGATTGTCTGATTGGGACATGCAGGTATGCCTCTTTTAGGTCCAAAGTTACAAGCCAAGCCTTCTTGCCCAGCATGGGCAGAAGCTGCAGCAGAGTCAACATTTTGAATTTTGGAATGTCCTGAAATGTGTTTAGAATAGACAGGTCCAGTATTGGTCTCCAGGCTTTGTCCTTTCTGGGTACCAAGAGAAGTCTCAAATAAAATCCTTGTCCCTGCTCTTGCTGTGGTACTTGCTGAATGGCCCTCATGTCCATGAGGGATGAAACTTGCTTTTGTGCCTCTGCCCATTGATTGTGTGGCAGGTCTGGCATACCTTTTGCCCTTGGCAGGGTGTGAAAGTGGAACCTGTAGCCCTGAGACACTATATTCAAGACCCATTTGTCCTGGGTGATTATGTGCCAATTTTGTGAAAAAAGTGCTAGTTTTCCCCCTAAGGGGGCTGCCAAAAGATAAGTGCTTGGTGCTGGCAGAGGAAAGTCATTGGGACTGTTTCCTGTATGGCTGTGATTTGTCTTGTCCGCTTTTGGAGGTAGAAGCACCCCATTGTTTAGGCCTGTATGAACTTTGAGGCTGGGGTCTGCCTCTGGGGCATCTGTATCTGCCTCTTTGTGGCCTGTCTGACACTGGAAAGGACCAGTTATTTGTGGGCCAGTTCCTGCTAAATCTAGGTGGCTGCACCTGTAAGAAATCCTTAACTGTCTGCATAGATTTTGCTTTGTCCTCCATTTTCTTCAACACCTCTTCTGCTTTAACACCAAACAAAGTATCATGCTGTAATGGAGCATCTAATAATTTTGCTTTAACATGATCAAGCAGATTCTGTTCCTTTAACCAAGCATGCCTCCTAATGACAGAACCCGTAACAGCAGCCCTGCAAGAGGCCTCCAGAGAATCAAAACCACATTGTAAAGTATGCCTTCCCACTTGTTCAGTAGCATGCAATCAATCCTGCATTTCCTTGTTTTCTGCACATTCAGAATTTGTTAATATTTTCTGTTTAAGCAGTGACATTAAGTATTGCTGATATTTAAGCCTATGAAATTGACAATTTAAAGCCCTCACAGCCAAGGTAGCAGAAGTGTAAACCTTTTTCCCCATCTGTCCAGTGCCCTTGAATCCCTATCAGAGGGGATAGGGTTTTTTGCAGTGGAAGCCTTGACCCCTTTGGGACCCTGAGAAATAGTTTCTGGGTCAGCAGCAGGGTTTTTATTTATGTGAATCTTGAACCCTGTAGTATCTGTCTGGCTTAACAGGTGCAGGGGGTAAAGAGTCAGGAGGGGTAAAGAGTCGGGAGACAGGCTGGACTCTGAAAATACATCAACTACAATGTCTAAAACAGGGGGGATAGCAAGAGGCCTGTGCTGAGGTAGTAAAAGAAAGTCTCTGAGCCTTTTCTTAGATTCTGAGTAGTCTTGGCTCTCCCAGTGGAAGTGCTCCCTCATGGTATGCAGGGTTTCCCCAAAAGAATAATCCTCAGGAGGAGAGGCTGAAGGGATAGATTCTTCAGCAGCAGAGTCCTCATAGGGAGGAAGAGAGTATTCCTGTTCAGAAGAGGGGTAAGAAGAAATGGAAACCTGATCTGAAGATTCATATTCTGTCTCTTGCCTAGGCCTCTTATCAGGAGGGGGATGGGAACCCCTGATCAAAGTAATTAGGTCTTCGGCCATTTTGAGCATCTGTTTTTAGGCATGGAGGCCTGTCCATGGGCTTGCTGCACTTGTTTCTTTGTCTTTAGTGGTGCTTTAGTCTTTGCCTTTGAAGCTGTAGTCGGTTTTACATATAACTGTGTAGGCCTGAAAACACCCTCAGAAGCCGATGCCTGCTCAGCGGCTCTGGACCCATCTGAGGGAATATTTTCCAAGTGTCCAATACCTTGAGTTTCCAGCGGCCTAGTCTGCTCCATGTGAGAGTCGGAAGCGGCCTGCGGCTCTGAGGTAGCGTGTGTAAGGGGCTGCGAAAGCGCCTCACTGAGAACCGGCGACTGGCTTAGAAGAAGCCTTGTCGTCAGTTTTGGACCTCAGATGCCTGTCCTTTTCCTTGCTTTTCTTGTGAATTGTGGTAGTCTGATGGCTATCCGACGACATCGTGTAATTAAATCTTCGGCCAAAGTAATGAAATGCAAAATCGTACCGACGCTTAATAGTGCGTTGGTTAAATCTAGCACAAAACCTGCAATTAGCAACGTCGTGATCAGGGTCTAGGCAAGGAATACAATAAGAATGAAAGTCCTTATGAGGTATTTGCTTCCCACAAGAAATACAATTATTAACTTTTTCTGACATTGGTCTGGAGCAAGAAAAAAGTTTCTCCAATGGGGTACTTAGCTTTAAATGAAGACTTCGGATCTGAAATTCGAACACGAAAATATCAGGAGTCGGCCGACTGGCACTTGCAAACTGCTTCTGCTTCGGGCACTGCGCGGCAAGGAATACTGGAGAAAATGGCATCAGCCGTATCTTTTATACCCCTGGCGCACTGACGTCAGGGAAGAGGCGACAGCAACCAACGCCGGACCAAGACTTTGGAATTCAGGCCGACTGCGGGTAGCCTGCCAGCAGGATAACCCAAGAGTAATGACTGCAACAGTGAAATACAATGAACATCCCCTTCCGGACCTCGGAGGTTTCAGTTAGAACAGTTTCAGACCTACACCAACATTACACTTCATCGGATTTTTTAAATAGAAGTGTTATGTGTTACAATACCAAGAACAGCTCTCAGAGCTAAAATATCTACAGCAGTACCTAACTTGGTTCAGAATATACCATGAAAGAGAAACTTTCTTTGGGGTGAGGGGTCTCTTCAAAAATGTAGAGGATATCAGCACACACAAACATGGCCCACAGCATACACAGCAAAACAAGGGCATGTAAACATGATACTTGCCGACGAGAACGTCGCAATTGCAGTCCAACTCCCTCTAACCTTTAAAACGGCTGCATGAAACACTAACGTGCAGCAGAAAAATATATATATATATAAATGAGCACGGCACACACAGATGCCGAAATGAGCATTAATAACATGCTAAAATTAGAAAAAACAAACGAGCAGCAGTAGTGATAAATATACAAGCTATCACTATAAACCAACACTTGCATAAAAAAAAAAAAAAAAAAAAAAGAAAAGACGGCTCATTCTGAGTATCAGTAACGAAGATAAATGCAGATAATACCAAGCCGAATTCAGCATACAGCATGGGACCTGACTAAAACAGAAGGCAGCATTCACACATGGGAACACAATGACTAGATAATTAACCGAGAACCAGCAGTAACAAATAAAATGTATAACCATAATACAATAATAATATACAAAATACATATAATTATATATAAGCAGTAAGCAAATACAACAGAAGGCTAATCTAGATAGTTGGCAGCAGCGTACACTACTGAACCATGTGGCAAACAGAAGCATAAACTACATCAGGCAGCACAAAATAGGGCTAGAAGTGCATTCAAACAGGGGCTGTGTGTAGAATTACATTTTTAATTCACTAGGAAGACTTATCTTACCAATGAAGCAAAAAATGCAGAAGACAATGCAGGCAATCCAAACTTTTCAGCAGTCCCTCAAACAAATGCAGTCGACAGGATACACGTACAATGAAAAGGAGTTCCACACACCACATGGGTTTTATTAGGCTGAGTGGGCTGTGTAAGGCAGGTCTGACATCACAATGTGGGAGGAACACTGGCTCTTCTATACAGCATGCAAATCAGGCGGGGATTACATCACTTTGGGGGAGGAAACATCCCGATAGCTAGAGCAAGAGCAGATGGCAGATGTGACATCATAATTTCAGAGCTAGCTACAGGTTTTTCAAGTTGGTTTGCAAAGTGAAACAAAAACAGTATAAAAAGCTAGGAAGCAGAACAGGGAAAACAGTTGAGTGGGTTATTTTTTAAAGCTGCAAGGGTGATTTTTTTTAAGCTTTATCAAAGAACAGGGACTGGAAGAGTCAGCAGGTTGGGGAATCTGCTTTAATATCCTGTTGTTTTCCTTTAAGAGAAATGAGACAGTAATTATTATGTCTAGATTATCTTTATGAACCTTAGTCAAAGGAAGATGAAAAGATAAGTTCCATTCAATCCCATTAATGATGGGGTTTACAGATTTAATTCTAGTTGTAAATGTTTGCCACAATCTTTGAATATATATAAAGACCAAAATGTATACTATATATGTGTTTAACTCACCACGTGCCTTGCATTTGAAAGCTATATTATGAAAATGTATCTTATAATTAGCTGACATTAGGTATGCATTGTTTATAATCTTGAATTGAGTAATATACATTTTTAAGTGAGAAAATTTGATACTATGTTTTATAGAATCTGATATATCAGTATGCATAATATTAGGGTCACATTTTTCACAGAATGATGTGTATAAGTATTTATCTTTAAATTGCTTTTGAATCATTAATTTATATGCTTTTGATAGTGGTTTGTCTTTTTTACTTAAAAAGTTTTTATTATTTTTCTTCAAGAGTGACACATTTTTTTAGTTAATAAAAATGTTTTCATATAGATTGAACAAACAATAAACATTCAGAAAAAAAATGTACAAGAGAAAACTATATACATTATTTACATTTGGCCTGAAGTTGCAGCTGTAAAAAGATAGTGGTTTATCTTGACTTAATATGCACAGATAATCTTGTTTGATGAATAAGGGCATGGTTAAAATATATATTAGGGTTACTACAGTAAATAATTTCAGATAAAACAGCTAAGTAACCTTTAGTTATGTTTGATTTCCCCTTATATATTTTGTAGAATTAGATCTTATTGATATAAAGTCTCATACTGTTTTATTTCTAATTAATGGAAATTGTGATAAATCTAGTGGGGAATTGTTTAGTGTAATATTAGGATTTTGATTGATAGGCTATAAATACAGATCCAAAAGACAAACTAGGAATACCAAACCATGACAAGGAAAGCACTTGCTGCTTGAAACCACTTGTTTATTGAGTCAAAACACAAGGTTTAGCGCTTTCATTCCTCTGATAGTAACTTCATCAGAACAATGTTAAAACACAAAACAACTATTTAAATATACTGCCAATGAGAATCAAATAAATAATTATAAAAGAGAGAACATCCAATGCTTTGTTCAGACACATTAGTGTTAATCCTACACATACTTTTGGGTTTATGATTATTCAACAGGTCAAAAATGATGTGCAAGGGAAAATCATTGACGAACATTTGACTCAACAAGAATTAAAGTGGCAAATCCATTTGGATGCCATGTCTGCACCCGGTTTAAATGATGGGTGCTCACTTGCACCAGTTTTAAAACTTAAGAATTATGTTATTTAGTGGAAGTCTTTTATACAGTTATGTGATTCTCTTTTTATACAGTCATGTGATTTCTTTTTATACAGTCATGTGATTTTTAATGTGATTCTCATTGGTTGTAGTAGTATATTTAAATAGTTGTTTTGTGTTTTAACATTGTTCTGATGAAGTTTCTACCAGAGGAATGAAAGCACTAAACCTTGTGTTTTGACTCAATAAACAAGTGGTTTCAAGCAGCAAGTGGTTTCCTTGTCATGGTTTGGTATTGATAGGGTGTAGATAATTGAATTCTTCTTTGATAGGCTGTAGATAATTGAAGTCTTCTAAGTCCAAATAGTTTATTATTCTTTTGAAATCTTTTAATGTTTCTTTGAAGATATAATTAATTTTAGATATTTTATATCATTAGTCTTTATAAATGAAATATATTTCATATTACAGAGAGATGAAAGAAAATGTTTATGCCCAATCATTGCCCATGCAGGAGTCCGACTTTCTGTTTTAGTGCCTAATTTTAAAAAGTACTAAATTCTTTGTGCTCTAATTATTAGATAATAGAAAACTAAAATCTGGTAGATTAAATCCACCCTGTGATTTTTGTGCTGATAATCTGTTATATTTTATCCTTATTGATTTAGGGTGCCAGATAAATTTTGAAAAATTAGATTCTATTTTGTTTAGAAATGCTTTAGGAAAAGAATAGCTGTTTTAGATAAGAAAGTAAAGTTCATATTAGTCCATCTATGTATGTAAATTTGAATAGCTAGCCAATATTTATCTATATCATATTATCTATTTGAGGTCAAAACATTTATTTTATGACTCCCCTAAATAAGTGCAGGAATATTTTATGTATTTTATATGTAGATTTTCTAAAATGTTATTATCTAAAAACATTATTATTGTAAGTGGAAACAAACTTGATATTAAGTTTATAATTTGCATAGGTAGAGAAAGACTTGATTCTATCTAATATTTTTAATAAATCTGTATTAGAACAATTGAAATATATGTTCAAATATTTAGTAAAAGCAGTGGACAGGAACTTAAAACCTTGATATGATGTAATGTTTAAATATGAATTTTGTATTGGATCGAAGAAGAGAAATTCAATATTAAATTAAATAGGGTGAAATGGGCATCCTTGATATACACAATTATTAATATTAATAGGGTTAGTGTGAGAATTATTAATAACTAGCTGAGTTGATGTATTATTGCATAATTGTTTTATAATATTTGTAAATTGGTTTGGCATGCCTATCTTATCCATTATGATGAATAAAAATTAGTGTTTACTCTATCAAATGCTATTAATTCATCAACAGACAGAGTAAATCATGGAGTTTTACTTTCGCTATATAAATTGTGAAGTGTGTGTGTAAGGTAAGGGATTTATCAATGGCTTGTCTGTTTTTGATAAATCCAGAATGGAGAGGTGAAATAATTACATGAGATAGATTTTTAATATGGTTTGCTAATACAGGTGATAGGATTTTAATATCAAATTTTATTACAGCATTAGAGTACTTTTCAATGTGTAAAGCATCTTCAAATCTTTGAATATATTTTGTATTTTATTGAGTGAAATGGTGAAGGGTTATAGCTTTCACTGTTCTTGATTTAAAATACAGTCATTGTTTCCTTAGATATCTTGGAAGATTCAGGGTTATTGTGTAACTGGAAAAAGAGATTATAGAAAGTGTACGCAATGTCACAATGTTTGTAAAACAATAAACCTTTACTCATCTGAGCCTCTGCCCTATGTGCTTTTCAACTGCACCTCATTCAGAGGATCGATTCTAATTTTGAAATCCAAGTAGTTCTGTTTTTCACACATTTCCTGTGCTACATATTCAGTAATAAGTTATTACATTGGCCGAGTAAACAATACTGAATTATTTTGTTTGTACACCAAAATATTTTTGTAAGTATAATCATACATTGCTCATGTGGTGAGCTAAGCTGATAGGAGCTGTTTTGCAATTTGCATGTTCTTCCCACATTTTGGGAGGCACTGTTTCACATGTAGGAGATTAAAACTTGTCAGCAGTGCTCCTCACAGATCTGTTTTAAAAGTCAGCTGTAGCAAAAGCTAATAATTATAATGTTTGATTATGTCTTGACCCTCTATGCACAAGTGATGCACCTATATCACTGAGGGGTCCATATTTAATACTTCAAAGTTATAGAACTTCAAATTGCATATGGTCGAGACCATATGATTGAATTTGCATAACTTCAATATTTTGTATTAAGATCATTGTACAATAGGGATTGAGGGCATTTACCCCCTACCCTACTGCAACCTTTGTGATGGTATATATAATTAGTGGGGATTGGGGGCACAGGGAGCTTCCCCCCCAAAAAAAAAACACAAAGTTTTGATAATTTTTAGTTTTCAAAGTTACCGAACTTCAATCATATGATCATGAAGGTCTACTTCAGTAGACCGACTTACCATAACATAGAGCCATATATAATCGAGATGATAACACTGAACGTTCATTTTAAAGAATGTTCAGAACATCGTAATTTTAACATGGGAAAAGAGTCAGTTGGCCAACTTGGTGAACTTTGCCCTTTTCCACACTGTACAGTGATCTCAGAGTTGGTATATTTAGTTAGGGGGTATGAGGGAGGTGAAGCCCCCACTTGGGTGGGTTTAATTTGCTGTGGTTTGTTTTATTTGTGGTGGTGACCAACTGACTGTTTTCCCGGTTTAAAATTGTGATCTTATGAATGTTCATTAAAATGAATTTGCGGTGTTGTCGTCTCGATTATTTGTGGTTCAGTGGTATAGTATGTTGATCTACTGAAGTAGATCCAGTCTCAGCCATATACAGTTCAAAGTTTTGGAACTTAGATGTACCAATATGGACCTATCACTGAGTGATTAGCAGTATTATATAATCTGTTTTACTTTAAAACATGGCATTCAAATCTAGAAATAAAATATGTGAGAAAAACTGACCAATCATATTTCTAGAAGCCTGTGCAGCAGATAAGTCTCATGTTAGCCTGGCACCATTGCACAGAGAGAGATGGAACCCTGACTGTGACCCAGGAGACCAGGGTTCAATAAGATTCCCCAGCACTGGAGGAGGTAGACAAGGAGGGGGAAGAATGACTGGCTGTGGCTAGCTTACCCTCCTAGGGGAGGTGGGGTAGGAGGAGTTACATGCACTTGTGTGTACCGTGTGCAGTGTGGTTTCCATGGTCAACACTAGTGAGACCACTGCTTATACTGTGAGGGGCAGGGCTGCTTGACAAGAACACCCTTTTCCGACGTGAAGAGGCAAGCTCTATGGATGGCCAACTGTATATCTTTCCCCAGTGCCATCCAGGATGCACACCAAATAGGACCAGGGGAAATATGTTCAACTGATTGTGAACAAGGTTACCTATGCTGAAGTTGAAGATATAGCAAACTTACTTGCCAATAAATGTAGATCTAACTTTACCCCTCTCCCCACTTCATCTGCTCCTCAGGATGTAGCTGAAACTCGCTTGCACCTAGCTGTCACACAAGACCAAGTCAAAAGTGCTATCAAAAGCAAAAAAATAATGCATCAATGTGTCCTGACAATATCCCAATAACATGAAGCATGATTTATTCACACTCCTAACAACACTGTTCAATCTCAAACTCCATACAGGTTTTGTACTGAGTGAATGGAGAACATCTAGAGTCATTCCTCTGCATAAGGGAGGACCTTCCCCAGACCCAAGCAGTTATAAAGTCATAAGTCTGACCAGCCTCATATGCAAAGCCATGGCAATACTTATCATTGAACTAATCAATCAGGACATAGGGAACCTCCAAACTCTGGACCCATCTCAGGTTTGGATTTGTCAAAGCAGGTCATGCTTACTCAGCTGGTGATTTTTTTTGTGAAAAAGTCACCAAAGCAATGGAAGAAGGCAAAAGAGTACACACCACTTACCTAGACCTGGAGTCCCCCAGTGTTCTAAGCTGGGACCTCTCCTGTTTGACATCATCATTTCAGAAGTAAAAGCCAATACCAAAGGGCTCTGGTTAACTACGTTTGCAGATGACTGCAAGCTAAGAGCAGTCATTGAATCCCCAAATGACTTAGCCATTCTGCAGGAAGTTTTGTCCCAGATAAATAGCTGATGGCAAAATCATGGACTGAAACTAAATAACAAAAATAAAAAATAACATTATTGTATCCTTTGGGAAGTCATCTACCCCTGGGATCTGCCACATTGACAATACACCCCTAAGAGTTAACCCAGTTGCTTAGAATTTGGGAACTTATGTGGACAGTGACTTAACTTTTGACCAACATGTTCATTCTTGTAAGAAATTCCTTCTGTATTGCACAGGTTATAAACAAAAGGACTGTGTCAATATCTAGGGATGTCATTGTCCCCCTTTACTCAGCTCTCATTAGGCCAGTCATTGAATATAATGCCCACAGAGACTCCTTGCTAAAAGGATACAAGGCCTAAATAATATGTACTATATGGGCCATCTCAAAGCCCTGTCTCTATAC
Organism: Protopterus annectens; assembly: GCF_019279795.1. Taxonomy (NCBI): domain Eukaryota; kingdom Metazoa; phylum Chordata; order Ceratodontiformes; family Protopteridae; genus Protopterus; species Protopterus annectens. The sequence goes on along the minus strand of NC_056737.1, from coordinate 636,288,149 downwards.
TCAATATCCTATAGACTGCTAAGAGGTGACCTATGAGGAAAAGAAAATTTATTACAAGACTGCCCCTTGTACTACCAATGGACAGAGGCAGCTCCTACGTGCTTTATCCCATGCTTGAGTCCCCCTCAAATTATCTATGGTTTGAATCCCAGTTATTCTCATTAGGGAAAATATGTAATTATCGACCCTAGGATGGGTAAGGCCAATTCCAAAACAGGTGGAATAAGTTAATTCAAGCACCAAAAGGGAAATTGGATAGGCTTAAAATGTGTAATGGGTAACGAATTAGCCAAGAATGAGCTGTTAGCCAACAGACAGTGGGCCAAAGTGATGCAATTAATAAAATAAATACATGCATACATTTCAGTCATGGGAAAGAGCTAAAACAGGCCACCTAGACCTCATTCATTCCTAGATTCCTATTCCCACACAGAGGTAGAAGTCCAATAAATCACTGCCATCTTAAAAAAGTTTTTTTTTAAGGGAAAGTGTCAGACATATAAGTTCTTCAAAAAAAAACAACAAACACAAGAATTACACATTCTACATTCAAATATATTACTATGTATGGTTAAAATAATAAAAAATACAACTAAACAGGAATCAGGACAGTGGCACAAATTAAACACACTTTGCAGTAATAAAAGCACTAAAAACTCCAATTTAAGTACATTATCTGATCAGGAATAGTATAATGCATCCAGAAGGTAAACAGGAAAAATCTCCTGAAAAAAAGTGAAAACCTCACTCACTCTAACCTAGAAATCAAACAACATACAAATACAAATGTAGTACAAAAGATTCTGCCAGGCATTGTTTGAACTAAAAGGCAAATCTGAAGATACAGTACACCAAAGTAAAACTTTGCATGAATACAAATGTATACAAAAAATAACAGCAACATGCTATCAGCTAAACCAACTTACAAAAAATGATGGGGTGGAGGGGGCATTACTGCTTTTTACATTTTCTTCATTTCTTTGAGTTGTTGCTAAAATGGTTACCATTATGAATATTTTTAGGGTGCATCATTCATATCTTCAAGTAAATCAATGAAAATGATGGAAGAATCATATATGCGTCATTTAGTTCTTGATGTTGCCACCATAATGATTACACTTGGGAATATTTCTGAGTCTGTGTTACCTGGAAAGCTGTACACCTGTTTATGAAGCACTACTGTACTGCTATGTTAGACTCCTTTTCTAGATTCACTTACTTACCCAAACTCAGTGAGGTGTTATACAGGGTTTGCATCTCTTTATAAACTAATTGTAGAATAGCATGCATTATTTAATTTGTTTAGGGTTAGCATCTCTTTATAAACTAACTGTACAACAGCACACATTAGTTTTTTTATTTTTAAACACCTTTATTGAAATATCACTTGTGATGTAGGCAAACTTAAATTTACATAAAAGTAATTAAACCATAGTAACAAGTTCACATTTACAAACATTATACTTTGCATATATTGTTCTATATCATATAATCAATGCAATATTACATAAATTGTTCAACTCCTGCCTTCTCTTAAACCTCTTTCTACCTCCAAAACATTTTTCTGCATGTACTGTTTCCATCATTTCCATTTTTTCTATATAATTTACTCCTACCTTTTTCCAAAGATCCCACTTCCTGATCTTTTAACGCTCTTACAATATTCACTACTTCAAGTACATTTGCTTTACGCTTTGATTTTCATTTTCTAGTAAATGATTTTTGGCAGCCACCAGAATTAAACTTGCTTAGACACAGTAAGGTCTTGTTAACTCAGATCATGTATCCCAGCTCAAGAAATCATTTCCTTGGTTACAGCATTTGTTCACTCAGTATTCCTGACAGAGTGATCTGTAGGGAAATTTTAAACTCTGCCAGCTCATTATACCTCATTATAGTCTGAGAACATATACTCACAGGTACCTGCTTCTATCCCATTATGCCTCCATTTGCCATCTACCTGAGGGGAAAATTCTTTGGAGTCTGCTTGAGCTATAAAAGTATCTATGCAAATACTTCCAGGCAAAAATTCTAAATCTTCTAGATTCTGTTGCATATCTTGGAGCCATACTTATGTCCTCCCATTGTTTCTTTGTGAATTGCTTATCTAATCTCTCTTTTCTGACCTCCTCTGATTGATTCCTATAGTTATTGTGCAATATTTTATATGCCATACTATTTATCCCCTTTTAACAGCAGCTTCATTCTAAATTCAATTAACAATGTTCATTTAGGATTCCCCCATCCCTTTCCCTTTGTCTGTACTCTGGTATTAATCCCTGATAGGGGAAGGTGGTCTCTAGCCTGTAATCCAAATGCCTTCTTGGCCTCTTCCAATTCTTTTACCTTTCCCTTTCTAATTATTTGTTCCCAATAACTTGGTTCCTTTTCCAGCTTCCTCCAATAAATTGCAGTCCATCTTGCCTATTCTGTGTACCCCTAATTGCAGTCATCTCTATCATCAGAATCTCCTTTCTCTATTCCCATATTGAATTAATTGTTAGTATACTTTCTGCTACTTTATGAATATAATAGTCTGTATGACTGTTGTTATTCTCCTTAAGGATCTGCATCCAAAGTCCTACTCTTTCCTTATTTCTTGAATTACCCCTGTTTCATCATCATCCCTTTCCAGTTTAAATTGTAGCTTTCTGCTTGTGTTATGTGTAAGAGCCTTAAGTGTGTAGATCTAAAATACCCCTTCAAATCAGGTAATCCTAAATCTTCTTGTTCTATTGGGAGGAACAACTTATCCCACTTGAGCCCTTCCCTCTTCACCTCCCCCCCCCCCCCACAGAAAAAAATCCATCAACTCTTTATTAATTACTATCGACAACTTCTCTGCTTGATAAACGAAAGGGACTAAAAACATTTTTACTGTTTGTATCTTGTTATCCATATCCATAGGCAACAGCTTCCAGTTTTTCATTTTTATCTTTGTTTAGTTTCTTTCCACATATCCTTAGCTGCCATAATAGAATCCTTTTTAATCCATACTTCTAAATACTTAATTGTATTATGTCCCCATAAGTATGGGTTTGCCGAACCAATTCATGTGTGGATACACAGTTTACAGCTATAACTTTTGTTTCTGTCTTCATTCATTTTTTATCCTGTAAAACCCAGAACTGCCTCAGGATGTTCCACGTCACTGAGATGCCCTTTCTGGTTCTATCAGGTGCAAAATAATGTAATGTACAAATAATACCAGCATTTCTTGAACACCATATAAATTACATGTTTGAATTTCTGAGTGCCTCATTTTTCTTAGCCAATGTTTCTAAATATAACACAAATAACAAAGATAAAAGAAGTCAAATCTGCCTGGTTCCTCTGTTCAGACGCAACATACCAAAGAGGAACATTCCCATTTTGATTTTTCCTCCAATCCCTAATATATCATTCTAATTAACCTTATAAATTCATCAGGAAATGCAATTACCTCAATTGCTGTACATAAAATCCCAGCTTACTTTGTTGAATGCTTTCTCTGCATCAATAGCCACCAACAACAGCAGAATTGTCTTACAATCTGCTTCCATCTGGATCATCATTGTTGTATTAATTTTGTGAAATGTTTGCCTCCCCTCCACAAAACCACACGGATCCATGTCTATCAAGTTTGGTATCACCTTTGCCATTCTTTTAGCCATTATAGACATAAACACTTTATAATCATGGTTTAAAATAGACATGGGCTTAGAAGCTGGATCTGATGAGTCTTTACCATCTTTAGGTATTACAGCCGCCACTTCTTTTCTCCCAGGATGTTGGTGCCTCCCGTCCTTTTAAAATACTTTTAAATAAAACCTTCCAGATCTTTAACACTCTCTTCCCTCCTATTTTCCAAACATCCACTGGAATGCCATCTGTTCCTCGAGACTTTCCTGCAGCTTGGTTATACATCACCATTTTATCTTATCTTCTCCTGTCTTAACTGTTAATCGTTGAGCCTCATCTGCCTCTACCCATGGCATAATTAAGTCTTCCATAAATATTTTCATGTGTGCCTTTCTCTTCATTTCCTTACTTCTTTTCTTTATATGAATTTTGATAAAATTTCCAAAATAGCTCTAATACCTCTACAGGAGCTCTGGTTATTTATTTATTTTTTGTTATAGACTCTCTAAGCTTGGCAACAAACCTTTCTAGTTTCTGTTGATTAAGTCATTGTGCCAGACGTTTTTATGATCTGAGATTATTATCAAAAAAAGTTACTTAATAGCAATCTTTCTAAACTCATACATATTAACCAGATACTTTCTTATTTTCCCTTTAACACCCGACAGTTGCAGCTCATCTTGCTCTGTGAGATTCTCCTTCTTCTGTAATATTTTAGCCTTTGTCAGCCCCTCTACATAATTCTTATTACTTCTTAATCAGATCTTGTTTTATTTTATTTCTACCCTATTTTTAAAATCCACTTTTATTTTATCCCACTCACTAGCTATAACTCCTGGAGTACTTTCTATCTTCCCTAATAACTCGTGAATAATTTCCACTACCCATTGCTTAATTCCTCTCTTTTTAACAGGTAGGTGTGGAAGTGCCAGTGTCTCATCTTTATTTTCTTTTCTTGCATTTTTATCTTAGTAATTATTGGTGCATGATGTGAAATAGTTATTGGATATACAGCAAAGTCCTTAATAAAATATACACATTCCTTTGAAATATAAGTTCTGTTAAGTCTAGCCAAGTTATTGTACCTTGATGAATAATACGTACATTTTCTGTGAGTTCCTACTACTGAATTCACATATTCTATACCAAATATTTTCATAGATTTCTTCAGAAAGGTACACTCTTTGGTTATAGTTTCCCTTCTAGGCCCTCCACATACATCCTCATTGCTACAAGTCAAATTCCGGTCCCCACCTATTCATAATATTCCCTGCTGAAAGCTCATTTTTTTCTCCAAACATTTTTAAGCTCCTTAATAGCAGTTTAAGGTTGAATATAAATACCTGCTAGTGCAATCTTTATCCCTTGCCAGTAGCCTCTTACTACCACATAACTGCCATTATTAACTTTTTTTTCCTCTTTTGTCACTATTGGAGTTCCTCTCTCTTTTTGTTTTTTAAACACACCTTTATTGAACTGAACTGGGCAAACCATGGTGGTGCAGCGGTTAGCATTGTCACCTCACAGCAAGAGGTTCTCCAGTTCGATTCTTGACTGGGGTGCCTACTGTGTAGAGTCTGCATGTCCTTCCTGTGGTTCCGTGGGTTTTCTATGAGTGCTCCAGTTTCCTCCCACATTCCAAAAATATGCAGTAGGTAGATTGGACACTCTAAACTGGCCGTAGGTGTGAGTGTGTGCACAAGTGAGTTTTACAGATGAAATACCACTGCAGGGCTAGCAAATCAATGGTGTAAACCTTGGCTCAAGATGATTGTCACTGTTGAAGTGACACCCTGACCCCATGTGCAAAATGGGAAAAGGGGCTGAGGATGGATGGATGGATGGATGGACACCTTTATTGAATTATCACTTGTGGCATAAACAAATTTTCATTTATATAAAAGCAATCAAACTATATTAACAAATTAACATTTACAAGCATTATACTTCACATATATTGCTATATATCTTATAACCTACATTACATAAATTATTCAATTCCTGTCCCTTTTTCTTAAACAAGAAACATCTTTATTAAACCATCACTTATGACATAAGCAATCATGCATTTGTATAAATGAAAACAAAGCACACCAACACAATCCTAACTGCAAACATTTTACATCACAAACCATACTGACACACTCCCAGTTGCAAACATTATACACCACTTATAATCTACCCAATCATTTAAAGTCAAACATTACATGGCTCATTTAAGTGCTGCCTTCTTTTAAAGATCATTCCTCCCCTGTATGTATTGTTCCTGCAATTCACATTTTTCCTATGTAATTTGCTCCTATCCTTTTCTAAAGATCTCAATTCCAGGTGTTTTACCTCTTTTACTATATTCAGTACTTCTAATAATGTTGGTTTAGATTTTGATTTCCATTTTCTAGTAATTGCTTTTTTGCCAGCCACAATAATTAGACACAGCAAGGGATTACCATAGCAATTCTGATTCTGTATCATAGCTCAGAAAAATCATCTCCCTCATCACACCAATCTTCCCACCCAGCATCTCTGACAGTGCATCCCAAAGGGAATCCTTAAAGTCTTCCAACCCATTGCACTCCCAGAAAATATGTTCCCAAGTACCTATTTCTTCTCTGTCACACCTCCAACATTTGCTGTCTACCTGAGGAAAATTCTTTGGAGTCTACTCGGGGTACAAAAATATCTATGTAAACATTTCCAAGCAAAAATCCTAAATTTTCTAGATGTTGTTGCATATTTGGGAGACAAACATATATCCCCCATTTTTTCTTTGCAAATTGGTTGTCCATTCTCTCTTCCAAATCCTTTCTAACCTCCTTTGATTGATTTTATTTATTTATTTTATTTATTTTACATTTGTTGACCAGGTATGTCTGACTGAGCTGAAGAGCCCTTTTTCAGTGGAGGCCCGGGGAGAAAAGCTCTAGAACATTAGACAGTTTTACATTTAAAAACAGTTTATAACAATAACATAATGCATAGTTTACACAATAGATTCTTACAGTTTTTATGCAATATTTTATATACTTTACTAATTATTCATTTTTAATGGCAGCTTCTATTCTCGATTCTATGAAAAACTCCTCTAGCAATTAATGTAAGTACTCCTCTTTTCCTTTGTCCCTGATATTTTGCTGAATATTCATCCTGACATACTTTCATTATCAAATTCACATTCTCAGTGTTTTCCAAATTGCCTCCTGTAGAATTGTGATTTGCAGTCTGCATTTCTTAATATAATTGAATATTCCATACTTTTTGTCTATACCTCTAAGACCGTTCACATTCCAAGATAATATGGAAAGTCTTGCCATTTCAGTAAGAACAACAGCACACATTAATTTGATAGAAGAGTGCCTTTACTATCCTGAAATTTTCAGACGAAAATTTTATGCAGTTAAAATGTTCTAACTCTATATAGATATCAATTAGTTAAATTTAGTGGAGGAACTATTTTACATTAAAATACACAATAAAACATAAAACCATCATACGAAAACTAAATGTAACATTCAAAGTGCATTTTGTAAGTGCAATTAGGTATTTAGGGGTGTGCATGATACATATATTACTACATGCTTGGGGACTGCATGGCACTCACCCTTTGGGCTTATCTTCACAACACCCTTTGGATGTGGTAGTACCTGTACCATGCACCCCCCCACCTGAATGCATACTTCTTCTATGTACAGTACTTCAAAGTAGAATGAATTTTTCATCCTTCCTTTAACTTCAGTGTCCTACCACAATACTGTCAATACTTGTTTCTTTTATGTAGCTCTTGAAACAGTTATCAGCATAGTTTTAGGTGCCTAAATGGAGTTTTACTGTGTCTTTTCTATGGATTATTGCAACATATCTTAATGTTTTATCTAGTAAAAAACTGAAAAGCTTACTTTAAAAATTGCAATTACATCAAGATACTTAAAACAATATGCATGCTAGGTGAATGGTAAAATGGCACTGAGGGAAAACAGACATCAGAATGATGTCACTGTGTGAGACATTGCACGAAGTAGACTTGGTTGAAAGCAAAAGCCAAAAAATTAATTTTGCACTGTAGTAGTTGCCCCCACAATGCAATTTTGAGGTAGAGCAAATTATATGCATTTTATAGTGAAGCATTAGTATGCCTCAGAAAGAATGTGTTGTCATACACATATATATTTTTCTTTTATTAATTTATTATTATTTATTTAACATTTGTTTACCGGAAAGGTCTGACTTAGAATGAAGCCAATTTTCAGCAGAGGCCCAGGGAGAAATGCTCCAGATGTATGTCTTTCAAACATGGGAGAAAACCAGAGCACCTGGAGGAAACCCACACGAATGCAGGGAGGACATGCAGACTCCGCACAGAAGGCACTCCAGCTGAGAATAGAACTGGAGAACCTCTTGCTGTGAGGCGACAATGCTACCGCTTTTTTGATCTTTATTTTCTGTTTATGTGATGAATGGGAATTATAAGCTGTATGAAATTCTTGAAGGAACACATTGTACGTCAGCCATCACTATAGAATTTGCTGAGAATTCATAGCCATCTAGCTGCTGCAGATATAGCATAAGTTATAGACATTTTAAGAAAGTATTAGATGCAGTATCTTTCCCAATGAAGAGGCATACATGTCCATCATAAATATATAGCACTATTTTGTAATTGCATACTTCAAGTAGTTTGTGACACCTTCTGGGATAAGAAGAATGATTTGAGGGTGTCAGTGGAAGGCATATAAGCAGGAAACCACAAAGCTGAGAGTAGGGTTGACTATATATGCATAAACAACATAGGATCAGCTGGCAGGGAATTCAGCAAATGTGAATAATCAGTTCAATAAATGTAAATAATCAAGACAACATATGGTTTTCTCTTGGTCACCCTCTCTCCCACACACCCATCAACCAGCTCTCTTATATAAAAGTAGCACTGCTCAATGCTTCAAGTCTAAACAAAAGATTGCACTCCTTACAAGAATTCTTAACCCTTGAAAATATTGATATATGCATATTTACAGAAACATGGTTTCAGAGTCATGAAAGTATCCTCACAGTACTGGGTTTTATTGTCTACTAATCCTTCAGACTAGATGCTGAATTGTATGCTGTCGTTGGTGGCATACCTCTCAACTGTACAGATTTTCACAGAATGATTTTTGCCTCATATTTTTGGTCTGTGTTCATAAAATTGTGGTTATCTGGCAAATTAGTGGCAAATCATTAATGACTGAAGTTATAAAATAGTGACAGCCACTTGAGTTTCAGACTTCATACCCTTCAGAAAATTCATGCTAATGCAAAACCTGTTATTCCATCAACTTTCTAAGTTTGTAAGTGAAGTATTTAAAAAATGTCCTTATTTTGGGGCCTTTAAATCACAAAGTACCCTTAATTACAATTATCTAGAAAATAAAGAATATGAGTGGATACTTAGGCTCTGTGCAGATAGTGAACCAGGTATAAACAACAAAATTAGTATTAAGCCTATGCTAGGATGCAACAGTATAATTTATAATATTTTATAAGTTTTTGAAGTGTATTTATGTAATTTATGGTTTATAAGTACTTAATTAAGGGTACTTTGTGATTGGATGGCTGTGGTCACATTGTATCTGCTTTGCTCCTTTTAAATGAATGAGAAAATGTAGTATGATGTTTAGCATTGAAGAAGGTTGTTTGACCAAAAGCTCTGCTTGTAATAAAAGCTACTTGTTTTTTCTGATGGTGATTTGTTTTACATCAGCTGTGATAAATACACAGATAACCTCCATATTCTCCAGAGGGTCAAACTCATGCTAACAAGTGGTACCTGGACTATGGCCTCAAACTAAATACCAAAAAATGCAGCACTGTTTCCTTTGATAAACTTGGGCAGGAATGTTCATATCACATAAGTAAAACACCCTTGAAAATTGACTCAGCCAGTATGGACTTGGGCATCTTCATTGACAATGAACTCTTTTTTGACCACCATATGACCACTTTTGTCAGGAAATCTTTCTCTATACCAGACTAATCACCAGGGGCATATCTTCCAGATACAAGGGAGTCATAACCCTCCTCTACTCCACCCTTATCAGATCAGTAATAGAATATAATGCCTGGTATGTATTTGGTCAAGCACATAATGCAGCTTGAGAGACCATATCAAGGGCATACCCTCCTTCAGTTGCTCTGGCCACCTTAATGAGCTCGCACTCTTTTCCATTTCCTACCAACTGTTGACAGGAGACCCGTGCCTTGCCTACAGAGTCTTGAATTATCTGGTCCTTTGTAATCTTTTATATATCCACAAAACTTATAACAGCCTAAACACCCTCTCAAGAGACATAATCCTCCAATGAAACATAAAGAGGACATGTTGGTGGGATAGATACTTTTCATAGAGAGTACTTCTTTTATGTATTAGAGCCCCCTCAGCAATTAATCAAAATAGTTTCATGATCTCTTTTTAAGCATATCATGGATGACTGGAGTACGCCCCCAGCATGACCCCACTAGCCCTTATGGAAAGGAGCCAAAACTATATCATGGTCTGGCATTAATTCATGTTATGGGGTGGTGGGACTCCCAGATACTATGCTGTAATTATTTTTTTGCCATCATATCATGTTTTATAAAAGATTTTTTAGATGATCTAGTTTTAACACTGATGCGTAAAAAGAACAGGTTGAATATTTTGTTGAACAGTTAAATAGTAGCACAGATTTTATTTTTTTGTGTTGGGTCATGTAAGAACCACTGTACCTTACTTAGATATTGTTGTGAGTTGTGATTCCACCCGTTGGACTTTTTCTAGTAGGATTAATAGAAACGTCTGCTTTTCTAATAATTATTTGTATCATGCTAGCGTGCAACCATATTTCATGAAAAGGAATATTCCTAGGGGGAAAATGATCAGACTTTCCATTTATCAATCTATATTTTAAGATGGTATAAATGAACTGATCAAATTGTTCACAGATAGTGTTTGCAAACCCAACATATTACAACAAGCTCCTGAAGAAATTATTCTTAAAAGAGATGAGTTTTTTCTCCTAGATTAACTGGTGGCATTCCTAACAAACTTCAGGATAATGAGTGCGTAAATAAATTTGTGCACAGTTTTATCATTGAAATGACAGTGGATGACATCAGTATAACAGGGGTTATTAAAGATAACTGGAAAATATTCTTAGGTAATACTGATATACTTATTGTTGTTGGTACTGTCTTAGTTTTATTTTTTTTTTTTTAGAAAATGACAATACCAAGCAACTCTTGTTTAAGACAAAGAGATAAATGCGGTTTCTGTACTGCATGTAATTTTATTCTAGAAGGGCCAAATGTTTTTCTAAAACATCTTGATTAATCCACAGGTTTTAGGAAACACATTGATTATAATTCCTTGGGTGTTGTATACATTGCAGTGAGCTCACAATGTGAGGCATTCGCTGTTGGCATGACTACACGTAAACTTTCTAAAAGAATTAAAGAGCATGTATATGTGATAAAGACAAAAATACAAATAATGCTTTATTTGTACATACTTTAAATTGGAATTTTGTAAAAAAAATATTTTGCTGTGTTAGAACATGTTCCTATGGACTATAGGGGTAGAAGCTATAAGAAAACAGTAGTCTCTCCTTTAATAATCACATCGCCACAGTGGTCAGGAAAACCTTCTATGTGGCACACCTCATAACAAAAGGTGTCTCATCCAGAAAAAAAGAGGTCATTGCTCCCTTCTACTCATCATTCATTAGACCCATTATAGAGTACAATGCCCCTTTTGGTACATACCTCACAAGACATCTACAACAACTGGAAAAGCCACAGAAATACCTCACAAAGAGGATTACTGGCCTCAAACAGATGCCCTACACAGACCGATTAAAAACACTCCAGCTTTACTCCGTCGCATATCGCCTACTCAGAGGCGATCTCTGCCTAACATACAAAGCTAGGTCAAACCCAGAGCTGTTGGACATGCTCCACTTAAAGAAATCCCAGTCCCTCTGAGCTACATGCTCTAGGGACCTAAACCTTGTCACCACAATAAACAGAACATGCTGGAGGGATAGATTCCTGTCCCAGGGACTTCCCATACCCTGGAACAGACTACCTATCTATGTCAAACAGAGCTCCTCATTAGCACTCTTCAAGAAAAATCTTGATGATTGGATGGGTAATAGGAAATTCACCCCAGGGATCACTTCTGTGGTTCTGCTTGACAGGGGCACAGGAAAATAATTTTCGTGGGTGGCGAAAGCCAGGGTACCTTTTTGGCTAGGCTTGTATAGGCCCTAAGGCCAATAGCCTAGTACCTACCTATGAACCTATATGCACTATGAAAACTGAGATGTAACCATTGCAGAAACACACACACACACACATATATATATATATATATATATATATATATATATATATATATAGCCCTATCACATTGCTAAATTTTCAAAAGCATATCTCCAAAGTTTTGAAATTCCGAAAACAGAAAAAAAAAAAAACTTACCTGTATCCCCCACACCCCTTGCTACTTAAATATACCAACTCAGAAATCGCACTACAGTGAGGAAAATGGCAAAACCAGGGTTCTGCACTATATGGCGATCCCAATAAACAGTTGTTGGAGTTTCAAAACTTCAGAGATATGGTCTCGGCCATATCATAGTCTGAGTTTTGAAACTTCAGCAATGTGATAGGGATGCATATATATATATATATATATATATATATACCTATATCTATATACATTCTACAGAATAACCCAGCCACTGGGGATGCACAAGCCAGTGCATTTCTTTGTGCCGGTCCCAAGCCAGGATAAATGAGTAGGGTTGCGTCAGGAAGGGCATCCGGTGTAAAACCTCTGCCAAAAATTACTGATGCAGAGAAGTTTACATACCGGATCGGTCGAGGCCCGGGTTAACAACGAATGCCACCAGTACTGTTAGCCAACAGGGTGCTGGCGGAAATTGGGCTACTGTTGGCCAAAGAAGAAGAGAAGGGGAAGGCATGCCCGAAGGCAGGAAGAGAGGAGGAAGGTTAGGAGTGTTGTACTGAGGGTAGGAACTTTGAATGTTGGCAGTATGACTGGTATAGGTAGAGAGCTAACTGATATGATGGAGAGAAGGAAGGTTGATATATTGTGCGTGCAAGAAACCAGATGGAAGGGAAGTGAGGCCAAGTGTTTAGGAGGTGGGTTCAAAGTGTTCTATCATGGTGTGGATGGCAGAAGAAATGGGGTAGGGGTTATCCTAACGGAACAGTATGCCAAGAGTGTTTTGGAGGTGAAGAGAGTGTCTGATAGAGTGATGTTTATGAAGCTTGAAATTGATGGTATAATGATGAATGTTGTTAGTGCATATGCTCCACAAGTTGGGTGTGCGATGGATGAGAAAGAAAAATTTTGGAGTGAGTTGGATGAAGTGGTGGTGAGTGTACCCAAGGGTGAGAGACTAGTGATTGGAGCGGACTTCAATGGGCATGTTGGTGAAGTGAACAGAGGGGATAAGGAAGTGACGGGTAGGTATGGTGTTAAGGAGAGGAATGCAGAAGGTCAGATGATTGTGGATTTTGCAAAAAGGATGGACATGGCTGTAGAGAATATGTATTTTGAGAAGAGGGAGGAGCATAGGGTGACGTACAAGAGTGGAGGAAGATGCACACAGGTGGATTATATCCTATGTAGGAGGGCCAGTCTGAAGGAGATTGGATACTGTAAAGTGGTGACTGGGGAAAGTGTAGTTAAGCAGCATAGAATGGTGGTCTGCAGGATGATGTTGGTGATCAAGAAGCGGAGGAGGAGTGTGAAAGCAGTGCCAAGAGTTAAATGGTGGAAGTTAAAAAAGGGTGATTGTGAGGTGGAGTTCAGGGAAGAGTTAAGACAGGCACTGGGAGGCAGTGAAGAGTTACCGAATAGCTGGGTAACTACAGCAAAGCTCGTAAGGGAGACTGCTAGGAAGGTGCTTGGTGTGACATCTGGACAGAGGAAGGAGGACAAGGAGACATGGTGGTGGAATGAGGAAGTACAGGAGAGTATACAGAGGAAAAGGCTGGTGAAGAAGAAGTGGGATTGTCAAAGAGATGAAGAAAGTAGACATGAGTATAAGGAGATGAGGCGCATGGCAAAGAGAGAGGTGGCAAAGGCTAAGGATAAGGCATATAGAGAGTTGTATGAGAGATTGGACACTAAAGAGGGAGAAAAGGACCTGTACCAATTGGCTAGACAGAGGGACAGAGCTGGTAAAGATGTGCAGCAGGTAAGGGTGATAAAGGACAGTGAGGGAAACGTACTCACAAGAGAGGAGAGTGTGTTGAGTAGAAGGAAATAGAACTTTGATGGGCTGATGAATGAAGAGAATGAGAGAGAGAGAAGGTTGGATGATGTGGGAATAGTGAATCAGGAAGTGAAGCAGATTAGCAAGGAGGAAGTAAGGACAGCTATGAAGAGGATGAAGAATGGAAAGGCTGTTGGCCCAGATGACATACCAGTGGAAGCATGGAGGTGCTTAGGAGAAATGGCAGTGGAATTTTTAACCAGATTGTTTAATGAAATTTTCGAAAGTCAGAGGATGCCTGAGGAGTGGAGAAAAAGTGTTTTGGTACCTATCGTTAAGAATAAGGGTGATGTACAGAGCTGCAGTAATTACAGAGGGATAAAACTGATCAGTCACAGCTTGAAGTTATGGTAAAGAGTAGTGGAAGCTAGGTTAAGAAGGGAGGTGATGATTAGTGATCAGCAGTATGGTTTCATGCCAGGAAAGAGCACTACAGATGCAATATTTGCTCTGGGAGTGTTGTTGGAAAAATACAGAGAAGGTCAGAAGGAGTTGCATTTTGTCTTTGTGGACTTAGAGAAAGCATATGACAGGGTGCCTAGAGAGGAGTTGTGGTATTGTATGAGGAAGTCGGGAGTGGCAGAGAAGTATGTAAGAGTGGTACAGGATATGTACAAGGGTAGTGTGACATTGGTGAGGACTGCGGTGGGAGTGACAGATACGTTTAAGGTGAAGGTGGGATTACATCAAGGATCAGCTCTGAGCCCTTTCTTATTTGCAGTGGTGATGGACAGGTTGATAGATGAGATTAGACAGGAGGCCCCATGGACTATGATGTTTGCAGATGACATTGTGATATGTAGTGAGAGTAGGGACCAGGTTGAGGAGACCCTGGAGAGGTGGAGATATGCTTTAGAGAGGAGAGGAATGAAGGTCAGCAGGGCTAAAGCAGAATATATGTGTGTAAATGAGAGAGAGGGTAGAGGAATGGTGAGGATGCAGGGAGTAGAGTTGGTAAAGGTGGATGAGTTTAAGTACTTGGGATCAACAGTTCAGAGTAATGGTGAGTGTGGAAGAGAGGTGAAGAAGAGAGTACAGGCAGGGTGGAATGGGTGGAGAAGAGTGTCAGGAGTGATATGTGACAGACGGGTACCAATAAGAGTGAAAGGGAAGGTCTACAAGAGGGTAGTGAGACCAGCTATGTTATATGGGTTGGAGACAGTAGCATTGTCGAAAAGGCAGGAGTCAGAGCTGGATGTGGCAGAGTTAAAGATGATAAGATTTGCACTGGGTGTGACTAGGATGGACTGGATTAGGAATCAGTATATTAGAGGGTCAGCTCAGGTTGGACAGTTTGGAGACAAAGCAAGAGAGGCGAGATTGCGTTGGTTTGGATATGTGCTGAGGAGGGATGCTGGGTATATTGGGAAAAGGATGCTAAGGATGGAGCTGCCAGGTAAGAGGAAAAGAGGAAGGCCTAAGATGAGGTTTATGGATGTGGTGAGAGAGGACATGCAGGCGCTTGGTGTGAAAGAGCATGATGCAGAGGACAGGAAGAAATGGAAACAGATGATCCGCTGTGGCGACCCCTAATGGAAACAGCTGAAAGAAGATGATGATGATATACATTCTACAGAATGAAAGGAAACTTTCTTAATAAATACAGGGGGGAATTTATTAAAGCCTACATGGTCTTTTTGTCTGTGTAGGCATAGTGCTTACACGGAAGTAAGCAGTTGTGAGACCCAGTAAACAGAGCTGAGGGGCGTGCGTGAGCATGCAAACATGGAAGTGTCTGTGGCATGCAAATCACCTCATAAGCAGGTGAAATTAATGCAAATGAGGCAGGTAGAATTATCCAGCAAGCAGGCAGGCATTCCTGCAGATCCCGTGTTAGTGTCTGTAATGTACACGGAAAAATTCCATATACAGGATGTAAAAATTACATCAGGGGCTGTAAAAGTGCACTTAAAGTGACATAAATAGTGTAGAGGACACAGATATATGCAAATATAACCATTGTGTGTCCAAAACTGTATGGAAAGTAATGTAAAATTATTTTATTTCTTTTAATACCCTTGTTATATTTGTGCAGCTCGCCGCAATGCTCAAAAATGTCATTATGGAAAAAAAAAATAAAAAGATTGTAAAAACCAGAATTTGTGGAGTATGTAACAGTAATGCATTATAGGATCCTGTGTGGAGTATGTACAATGTAGGACTGCTGTGGCTGCTAATGAGGCAGGGCCTGGAACTGTGTAGTTTCCAGGTTCTGTGCACAGATGCATATGCAAATGAGCTAGGGTTACTTAGTAGCAGAAATGGGTATCTCTGTCCACAGATCCCATCCGTGTACGCACAGAACCATGTTGATGTCCACAGAAGACGTAGCTGACATCAGAAGTGGGTGTGTCTGCAAACTTTTAAGTTCATTGGAGCTCAATGGCGCCTGTTTGCGTGGAGCACCACTCTGCTCAGCAGGGTTGTGTGTCCAATGACTGCTTAGCTTTATTTACCTCCAGGGTGCACATTTCAGCGGGTTTGAGGCTGTTTGCATGCCACACAGCTGTGCTGAGGGTGACCTTCCATGGGGGCATGTCTGCTCACTGCTAAGCCTTGTTTATCTGTGTGGTGCAGGTTTGTACAGAGTGCCACAGTACTCAGCAAGGAAGGTTGTCAAAAAAAAATTGTCTGAGAAGGCCAATGATGTCTTAAGTACTGATAAGCCCTGTTTCACTTAAACTAGAGCCATTAAACCCCTTAATGATGTACTTGGCAGGTGGAATGCATCATAGCTAGCCAAACACACAAGCTACACCTACAACAGAGCACTATAAAGTATGCATACACCCTATAATCTGATTTTCCCCCATACTCTGCACCATTAGAGTACAGACTAGGGAATTTTAACCTGGATAATGCTAGGGGCTGCTGCAGGTCCACTGCATATGTATGTACTAGTGCTAAGGTCAATTCAGCTGCTGCTAATGCTGACCATAGGCCCAGACTGAGAAGGAGAAGAGTATTCAGGTCTAGGGTAACCTACCAGAAGCTACATGAGCTGGAGATTGTGGAGTGCTAAAGGGTGGACAGGGACATACTACAAGAACTCACTGAGCTCTGCTGACCTCAACTCACACCCAGAGCCAACAGAGGAGAACCCATCCCAGTGGAAACGAAGGTATGTGTAGCCTACAGGTACTTCCAAAGACCAACTGAGGACATGATGGGGGACTCAGAGTCATCTACTTCCAGGGTACTCCACCAAATCCTGGATGCCATGCTACCACATTCCAGTGAGCACATTTGTTTTCCCCACACCCCTGTGGAGAGGGCCAGCAGTATGCAACTCTTCTACTGTGTAGCACATAACCCTGAGGTACTGGGTGCCATAGATTGCACTCATGTACACATCACGGCATCACCCGGTGAAGAGGGTAGAATCTATGTCAGCTGCAAGGGGTACCAATGCATCAACTGCCAGGTCATGTGCAATGCCCAGGGCATTATCATGAATGCGTATGCTGGTACCCCTGGCAGTTATCACGACTCTCATATCTGGCACACATCACAGCTGTACTAGATGTTTGCTAGGGGGGACATCCCACATGGCCATTTACTTGGGGATGCTGGCTACACACTGGAACCATGGATGATGACACCCATCAGAAATGCACACACACACACCCACCAAACAATGCTATAATGAGGCACAAGCACAAACCAGGAACATCATAGAGACGGGATTGGACTGTTGAAGTCAGGGTTCCTGTGCCTTGATATATCTGGTGGAGCCTTGCAGTACTCTCCAGCCACATGTACACAAATGTTCACAGTGTGTGCCATGCTACACAACATGATCCTGTAGAAACAGCTGCAGCATGATCAGCAGAGGGAAGGGATGCACAGCCCCCCACCAGTGCTGAGTTCACCACAGCCGCACCCACAGGGGGACTCAGAGGAGGAACCCCCTGAGGCTGTCCCTGTAGGCAGACATAGGCATGCCCAATATGCCTTGGCCTTGGCCATAGCCAAGGGACAATGCATAGCAAATGCACTGACAACCTAGGGCCCTAATGAATGACACCTTACTCCGACTCACATACATATCAGTAAAAATGATGCCAGCCAGCCCACACAACCTGTACCTCAGCATATTGGCTGTGGACTGCATGCATCCAACAGAGTCAGCCCTGAACTACAGGTCTCTCAACTGCTGCATTCGCAATGTAAATCACTCTCCTGTATACACTTGGAAGGGGTACTACAATATGGCAGCATATGTATGGACCTGCCAGATGTATGCAAGAGAGTATAGTGGGCTATATATAGTGTGCTACAGGACTACTTGCAGAGATCTATAGTGGGCTACTGGGCTACATGTATAGATCTAACAGCCACTTGGGACAACAGGTACTCTGTTCACTAGTATGTGCCTCATCATATCCACTAGGCCACATGGCTGGAAACTCCACAACATTATGCCGGGTGATGCCCAACAGTGGGGTCACAGGACAGTTGCACCACTGTCTATGCCTGCAGAGCATAGACTGGTTGTCCCCCACCCCAAACACATCAGTGTTCCCATACAACTGATGTAACAGTAAGTCTGCAATGATATACCAGCAGACCAGACAATTCCTCTATCTTGTTGACAGTGTGAGGAATGAAACCTCTCTGTCTGGTGGCTGGTGTGCCTCACTAAGCCAGTGATAGTAGCATGTGTGATGGCACTGATGGTTCGAATCTGGCAGCATCCAACATCTTTTTCATGTGAGATACTCATATGGTGGTAGTCCCACAGACTGTCATAACCCCTCAATCTGTTACTGCAAGAAATCTGGACAAAGCCAGAATGAATGGGGGCACAAAGGGACATGCCTACATACAGACATTATACACACTCTGAGAAACCTAGCAGGTGGCTAGTATAACAGCAGGCTGCAACAGGTCAGATTAACTGCAGGATGTAAAGGCCATCACTTAAATGTGTCAGTAGGTACAACAAGTTAGTGACCACTGTTAACAGTATAGCACCAGAAAAAACACAAATGTATGAGGAACACTGCAGACATATGGGGTGAAATGCTGAACATTCTGCAAAAACATGTACAGGGAGAGGTAAGCAGACTGTCACTCTGTGTATGGTGTTTCACCATGTACCCCAATCACATCATAACCCTCAACATCTTAGAGCAGAAAATCTGGCCAAAGCCATGAATAAAAGTGGGGCCAAGGCAAACAGATTGGGACAGGTTTTACATATTTACACCTACAACTGTAAAATGTTGATAGAATAACAGATCCTGCAGTAGCATGACTCTCCTGATGTGCATGGAGTCTGAAGCTCAAATGTCTGTCATTCTTTATTTACTTCTGTCTTCACGATTTGCCACTAATTTGCCAGAAAACCACACTGTTATGTGAAAGGGCCCAAAATTATAAGGCAAAAGTCTATACAGTCTGTGAAGCTCTGTACAGTTCTGAAGTAGGAGTCAGATATTAAGGTAAGCAAACAGCCGGGGAATGCCTTGGAAAATATCAGGGAGCTGCAGTACTGTGGTAACAGGTACATAAGCCAATGGCCTGCAGTACACAATAATCCCGGACTGGAGTACAGGTAGCTCTGGCCTGGAGTCACCTTGTAAGTACCGACAATCACACTGGGCATGCTCCTATACCTAACTAACTTGATCCCAAGTATGTTGCCTCTACTGCCCAAAGACCTGCTATGTGGAAATTTGTCTGTACATACATACAGCTGCATATACATATCCATCTCTCCCTGTGCCCCTCATGCTTGATTAGTGTCTCTATCAGTATGTGGCACATACACACACACACACACATATATATATATATATATATATGATAACAAGAGGTATATATAGCTATATAAAGTATAATGATGCATAGACTGCCCACATATATCTACATAACACATTTACATAATGTACACACACAATATTGAAGGAGATATCCTTGTTATACACATTTATATAGATATGGGTGGGGATGTATGAATGTCCCAACATACCCCAGAATGCTGTGGTTATCTGCACTTCCACATCACTACAGTTGTCTGATGGAACCAGACCAAGCCTGCAACAGTACATAATCCACTAACCCACAGACCCCTCTGCCTGCGGACTGTCACCCTGTAGACAGACACAGGTATGCAGGTGGTGTAATGTACAATGGGTGCAATGCATGCCTTGGACAGGACATATTGTCCCTGGCCACATGTCCACCTACCAAACTGCAAACAGCCACATATGGCCAGACAGGTAAGTGTACATACATAGCAGGGATATTACTGGTTATCCCATCCCTAGGACACTAGATACAATAACAGTACCAAGCAGTATCACTTTGCAGAACACACATGCTTTTTAACACAAGTCCACTTTGCGTACTCAACAGGTACTGTCCTGCATCAACATATACAACAGATATAACCTGTGGTGCATGCGATAAGTACTGTGAACTGTGGAGTGTAATACTAGATAGGTAGGAGTTTTAATCTCACATCATCCAAGTGTGTGTGTGTGTGTGTGTGTGTGTGTGTGTGTGTGTGTGTGTGTGTGTGTATATCAATATATCCCCTCACAGCTGTATGGACATGCCCACATGGGCTATCTCCATGCAATGGTATGCATTTTATGGCCCTGTGACTGGCTGCTGGCCTCTGAGGTCACTCCTATAGAAGGCCTGCTGATGTCATCTACTTTAAGAGCACTGGCTGACAGTCTAATAACAGATAAACTTTGTGGAGCATGAGATAAGTACTGCAAGCTGTAGTGTGCAACAGTAGATAGGTAGGGATTCTATTCTCAGATCATCCAATGTCTGTGTGTGTGTGTGTGTGTGTGTGTGTGTGTGTGTGTGTGTGTGTGTGTGTGTGTGTGTGTGTGTGTGTGTGTGTGTGTGTGTGTGTGTGTGTGTGTGTGTGTGTGTGTGTGTGTGTGTGTGTGTGTGTGCGTGTGTGTGTGTGTCTCTGTCTCTGTGTGTAAATATATCCCCAAGCAGTAATGCAGTCAAGCCTGTACGGGCTATCTGTACACATTAGTTATGCATTTTATGCCCTGTGACTAGCTGCTGGCCTCAACATGGGCCTCCTTTACAAGGTCTGCTGATGTCATCCACCTTAATAGCTGGCTGGCAATCTATCAGATAAAAGTAGTGCAAGCTGTAGTGTGTATTACTAGATAGGTAGGGATACTAATCTCACAGCATTAAGTGTGTGTGTGTGTGTGTGTGTGTGTGTGTGTGTGTGTGTGTGTGTGTGTGTGTGTGTGTGTGTGTGTGTGTGTGTGTGTGTAGCTGTTGGCTTCAACAGTGGCTTCCTTTACAAGTCCTGCTGATGTCATCCACCTTCAGAGCAATGGCTGGCACTCTGATATCAGATAAAATACTTTGCATGTATAAATATATCCCCTTGCAGCACTACAGACATGGCCATTTGTCCTATGTCTGTGCATGGTTATGCATTTTATGGCCCTGTGACTAGCCACTGGCCCTAAATTATCCTCATCTACATAGACATAATTGATATCTGCCTCCATCTACATACCTAGTTGACACGTATTATGGGTAACAGACCTTGTCACAGGGTATGAAAGCATGATGATGCTGAATGTCCCCATTGTCCCTGACACACTGTTATTCACATATGCATGTAGGGTGCCATGCATGTATACTGGCATACCTTGCTGATGCTATATTTCTGCTGTGATGCCTTGCCATCCTGTGCTGCTATATTGCTGTCATGTGTCCATAGTTGAACCACTCAGACTCCTGGAACACATACACAGGTCCATGACACATTTGTCATTCTGTAACACTATCACCAGTGTACCATCAGGAAACAAAGATACACAAAGTTTGATGTGTAGTCAAGACACATACCAGCATACAGTACCTGTCATGGCCCACAACAACTGCCATGACATAACACTACTGCATTGCACATGTAAAGTAATATAGTCACCCTGTGCATCAGACACATTTGCAGGTCTCTGCATCAATGGCATGGATGGTAGGGATGTGGCACAGGTATCATCACATGTACAGGATGTGGTGTGGCGCTGCCAGAGGCCTAGGCTGTGCCAAACAGTTGGCAGCTGAGTTTGAGTTTGAGGTGAGCTGAGTTTGGCTGAGTTTGGGTCTTAGTCCCACCATTAATTATGTCTTTGTCTTTCTGTAGGAGGTTGAGAGGTATTTTAGGCGTAGCTCTCAACCAGACAGGGATGAATGTCTATGAAACAGTGACTTAGCCCGAGTACATCAGGGACATTTAGGGACACTTGTACAATGTTAAAAGTATTTATGAGTAACATTAACAGACTGAGAGGAGGTGAACTACAGTACATTGTTTGATGTTACAGGAATGTGCACCTTTACTTAGTGTCACTATGTCATACATGTAATCCACTATATTTACTACAGCATCTGACCATTGTAGGAGAGATTGACAGCGGCAGAGCAGAGATGTGTTTCAAAGCAGGGACAGTTGAGAGGCATGCCTGTACATGTTACACAGCAGAGTATCAATGACATGTTAATATCATAGATCTAATAGAAGTCTACTGTTGTAATCCCTATTTCGCATACCTCCATCCTCCCATTTGCATCCCGTTTTATGGGGAGATCTAGTACATAACTGGTAGAGTGATATATTCCTTTTTTGAAGTGTTCCTCTGCAAATGCTTTGCAGATACACTGTCTATGTGAGTAAAACCACATACAGGCCTGTTTTCCATAAGCATTCGCTTGCCTTTTGTAGGTAATGCTCATTAACAGGTAATTGCCTTTGCACCAATCTGTGGCTCAGAATTGCTAATTGCATCCAAAACAGCTGAATTGCACTATCATTAGCCAATGACATGGCACCACAGTGCACTATATGAGGTCTTCATGTTGGCCTTGGCCCTTTTCTTAATTTTTGAGATGGACATTACTGAGGTGTGGAGACTACAGCATCACAGAGGGTAAGTACAAATATTGACCACTGTGGAGATGTATGAAGTATGTCCCTGGTTTTACCTCATATGTTTGGTCAGTGTCCCATGACAGTGTGGTCATGTTTTAGTTCACTGGCCAACATTATGAGTCGAGGTCAGTAAGTGGAGAGAGAGAGAGACATGTGAGTGTCACACTTCATATCCATCAGAATATACATGCTAATGCAGTAGCTGCTATTCTATCAACTTACTACCTTTGTAGGGGTAAACTGTGAAACATGTCCATATCTCTGGGTCTTTGCCCCTCTTTATATATGCTTGTGTCTGGATCCCTTGTTATAGGGGGTTGAGAGGTATGTGTGGTCTGTAGCAGCTACCTTAACATACAGCTGTGTATGCTCCAGGATACAGCTGCTGCTGAAGCCTGGGACACAAGGGTGGGTGAACACTTTGGAGGTCAGCAAGCTGTATGTGTAACTGTGGCAGCAGTGTCAGCCCTGTCGTGACAGCAGAGCCAGAGTGAGGGTACCCTTTACAGTCCAATTGAAGCATGTGCTTAAGGTACATCTGTTATGCAACAGTGCCAATAGCAGAGTAGTAGGCGACATATAGGTAGACTGTATGAATATGTGCAGCGTGTTCCTACCTGCAGGCCTTTGACTTGCAAAACTGGGTAGCAGATAATTCAGTAGCAGTAACCTATGAGGACTAAAATTGCATGACTCAATCATTACTTGCTGTCTTCACAACAATGTAATTGAAGTGCAACACACTGAATTCGAACCCAGGGCTGTGTGTGGCAAAATGTACTGTATGTAAGGTATTTAACAGACTGAGTTACTGAGTCAGTGCTGCAGCAGGTGTATTTGTCAGATATATGTGCAGACATACAGCTGTCACACACATTCCCTAGATCCATCAGTATATGCATGGCTTTCACAGGTAGTTGTTCTGCAGCAGGGTCCCAGATGAAGATATGTACTGTGCCACTGATGCCTTAGCAAGTATGTTTAAAGATGTTGCATATAAAAGGAACAATTACCTGCTATTGCTGGCCTCACACACTGCTATTATTATTTATTTGGTTGTCTGCTGGTATAGTTTACATTAGAGTCCCAGGTACACTCCCATTTTCCCATTAGGTTCAATTACAGTATGTCAGTGGCAATCAGTATGTTTTGCTGAAAACACCTGTTTTAATTAGGGTATGTGTGGCATAGTGGGTTAGTGCAGTATGCTGCAATTGACAGGAACCTGGGTGCGAAGCCTGGCAGAGGTGATTATTTTGTACATGTGCCTAACACTGCGAGAAACACATAAGTTCATTAAGGCACATTAAAGCTCATTTAAGTGGGTTTGAGCAGTAGCGCCACATCTTGGTGCTCTGCTTAGCTCAGTGCAAACCTGCACTAAAAAATTATAAAGAAAAGAAAAAGGAGATAGGACAGTGATGAAATGGGGGCAAGCAGTGGGAAAAACACAGTGAAAGGCAGGTAGGGATGTGCAGGACAGGTGTAGGAAAGAACCTTAGCTTTCTATTTCTTGTAGAGCAACAGCTGTGCATTTTCACTGATTTTGTGGATGAATTTGGACTCTCACACCTAAGAAAGAGGGGTGAGGACAACATAAATGTGTTGTCACACCAATTAGACTAAATTAGCTGTGTCCAGTGGACACGTGTGTGAAATGGAGAGCTATGTATGGGGCCATATTTTTTTGTGGGACAGGTTTGTCATAATTCAATTCTTACAAATCAACTCTGAACCTACACTTATTGCACAACAGACTTTATTAGATATACCTTCATGCAGGTGCTGATAATATTTTGTGTTTTATTGAAGAAGAGTTGTAAGTGCTGCGGTAGCATTGTCGCTTCACAGTAAGACGTCCTGTTCGATTCTCAGCTAGAGCATCTTCTGTGTGGAGACATGCGTGAATGGGCGTACCTGCTTTGAAGGTTGTGCATCAGAGCTGGCAACTTGGCACATAAAAATCTACTGCCAATCATTAGCGGACCGGAGTTCCACTGTGGCGACCCCTAACCGAGAAAAGCGGATAGGCATAACATTGAAGAACAGTTGTAATAATTGATTTCTTGCAAAACAGCCCTACTTCCACATTTATTGCACAACCGGCTTTTTTATTCATGTAGATATTGATATTATTTCATGTTTTTTATTGCAGACCAGTTTTCATAATTGATTTCTTGCATAAACAGTACTACTTCCACAGTCAGTGCACAACAGACTTTATTAGTGATACATTCAATCAGTTAATGGTATAGTGTAAAGTTTTTATTGTACAACAGTTGTCATTATACAGGTGTTGCAATACAGCTGTAATTCCACAGTTATTGCACTACAAACTTTATTGCATATACTTTATTACAGTTAATGTTTTAGTCTTCCCTGCTTATGAAACTACAGTTGGCAGTATGCACTTCTTATAGGTTCATAGCTTCATTGGTGTTTACTAGGCTAACAACCACAAGGGCCTTTTTAAGCCTAGCCATGCATCCCAAATCTCTAACAGGTTTTGGCACCCTTGATAAATGTAAGCATGGTCCTGGGAGATGAACTATTTACAGGTTACCTGTTTGCATTAAAGACATAAGTGCCAAACCAGAGATGAATTTCTGGTTTCCAATCCAATTGTTCAAGCTGCACTTGAATTGGATTAGGGAGGAACTCTACTTCACATGAATGGGGATACATGCCTATCTCTTCAGCAGGTCCTATTTATATCACAGGCAAGGTTTAAGTCTTTAGAATGGGTAATTCTGATACTGTTTGTTTTGTGGATATGCAGGCAGTCCATCAGAGTGGGGTCTGACAATGCCTTGTATGCCAGGCATAGATCTCCACTCAAAAGCCTGTAGGAGACAGAATACAGGGATAGAGCCTTGAGGTGATCAGCATAGGACACATTACTTACGCCCTGCACTATTTAGTGAGAAACCTCTGCAAACATTCCAGTTGTTGGATATGCCTGATTAGGTACATACCAAAGGGGGGGACTGTACTCAATGATAGGTGTGATGAATGCCGAATTACAATGGAACAGTGACTTCCTTGGACCTAGATGCCATAACATTGTTTATAAGTTGTGCAACATAGAATGATTTCATTACCACTGTGGACACATGATTATCAAAGGCTAGATTACTATCTATGTGTCCCTAAGTCCCTGACTACTGGGTCAACTCTAAGGGATGTGTTGCCAATATGAAAGTTACCAGGGATGGATGACTTCCCTAAGGATACTATTATGCATTTCTTGGCATTTAGTTTTAGTCCATGGCTGTGATACCAGTTATTTGTCTGTGTCAGGCCTTCCTGGAGAACATTTGTGTCAGTCTGAGATTCAATGACAGCTCCTGAATTGCAATCATCTGCAAATATAGTCAGCCAGAGACCACTGACATTGGCCTTGACTTCTAAGAAATAAATGCTAAAAAGAACGATCCAAGGACTGATCCCTGAAGGACTCCACTTGTGACTGGCCTCTTTGTAGAGGTAGACTCCCCAGTTCTAACTTCCTGGGTCCTGTCTATGAATCAGTTGGCTATCTACCGGGTGATATACTGGTTTGTACCTAACCTCTTGAGTTTGCCAACAATGCTCGAGTGGGGTATTGTGTCAAATACCTTGGCCAGGTCAAGGTTGGCAGTGTGAACAATTTAGCCCTCATCCTTTGCTTTCATGACCATCTCAAAGAAGTCCACCAGGTTAAGTAAGCATGATCTGCCCTTGACAAAACCAAACTAAGTTGGGTCCAGTGTCTGGAGGTTTACTATATCTCTGTTGGCCATCTCTATGATAATTCTTTCCATGGCTTTACATATAAGACTAGTGAAACATATGGGTCTGTACTTTCCAGGGTCTGTAGATGGCCCACCTTTGTGCAGAAGGATGACTGTTGCCTTTCTCCATTCATGAGGCATGAAGCCTGTCTGGAGGCTACAGTTAAATAGTAATTCCAGAGGCCCTGATAGATCATGTTTCATGCTATTTAGAAGGTATCCTGGGATATTGTCTGGGCCCATTGATGCAGTGTTCTTGGTCTTAGAGAGAGCATTAAGGACATGTTCCCTAGTGATAGTAGGGGAAGTTATATTTGATGATATTTCCTGAGGGAAGGTTGAAAGGGAGCGAGGGGTAAAGGTAGAACTGAATTTACCAGCATGAATCCTCTCCAGTGCCTGCCATGATATCCTTCAGAGACAGAACTCCAATGGATTATGCTGTATTCCTGCCTGTTGGGCTTAATATAGCCTGTTTTCTCACCCTTAAATGTCATTGGGCAGCATTTAAAAATGTAGTGCATCACTTAGCACCTCATAAACCAGTGCAACTGAGCTCAGCAGTGCAAAAACTCCAATGCTCAGAATGTTTGGCAGTGCTTAGCAGTGCACAAACCAACCAAGCGAGGCCAAGCAGTGCATAAACATTATCAGACGTTATTTTGTTTATGCATTGTTTAGCAGGTCTTAGCAAAGCTTAGCTGAGTGCAGCTGGCCAATATTTAAAAATAATTTGCATAATTTGTATTTCAAAAATAAATGCTTGCTTGCCCTTCCATGTTCTGAAACCCTGCACCTACTGCACATGAGGTCATAACTTTACCCATTTAGCTATGTGGATATGTGGAATTTTCCTATACCTTTACATATACCTCTGAGCTACCTTTAAGCAATGCTTAGCACTGCACCATGCTGCACAAACCCTATGCTTAAACATGACCTTTAGATGAGTAAGTAAATGCATCCGGTTTCTATTTTTAGGTGCCTTGTGTCTTGGAGCCTCTTAGCGCTACTTCGCTCAACTCTGCACTGTGCAAACAGGCTTTTTAAAAATAAATAAATAATTAAATGAAAATAACATTGGGACTACTACAGTTAAACAGTGCTGGGAGTGTCTTGCTCAACTATGGGCACAGTTCACACTACACTCCCTACATTAATTCAATAACCGTATTCCACTGCTCTCTATCAGCAAAGCACCATAATTAATATGCATGGCATGCTGCCAATAGGGAACCATGTATATGGACATGGTAACATTCCATGTAGGCTTTCACTATGCCTGCATGGATTTTATTAAATCTAGGGGACAGTCTTGAATAAAGGAGACAGTGAGAATTGTGATAGAAAGGCAGCATGTCTCCACATGATTGTTATTTGATTGTGCATCTCAGTTATTACAACAGAAAGTGGCTGTAGGGTTACATGTGGCCTGTTTAAATTTCTGCAAGGCATTTGAGATATTGCGGTAGAAAAATGTATTCAACAAGCTAAGACAACCTTGGAATGGTTGTGAAGAGAATTGTGCTAAGTTATGAAAACATTACTGTTTTTCCCAAAGGAAAATGCATGAAAAAATGTATTAGGCATATTAGAGCTATTTCATTTTTTTAAATATGCATAATTAATTGCTTAAAAGATAAAAAAATAAAAGAAGCTGTGTTGTAGTTGTATTTTCAGTGAACTGTAATGTATAAAATAAAATGTGTACATCGTATATCATTACAAAAATGTAACAAAAGTCACAGAGCTCAGGAGTTATTGCTTTGCTGTGAAAAGAATACCTTTGGATGCAGAGCACAAGCTATACTGTCTTTGAGGACTGTGAAAGTTCTGTATTAGTCATAATATTAAGGGACAGCAGGAAACAACGTAGTTTTTACTCAAAAGCAGATTTTTTTCAGTTTAGATGTTGGAAAGATTTTTGTGAACACTGTCTTCATTTTTGAATGTTTTATTTTATATTATTTCTGTTTGCATATTTAGTTTCAAGAGTAAGGATTTATTTTATTTATTCAAAGTAAAGAGAAATCTTGTAGTTGATGGCTTATTCATTAATGTAAGGGTTTATATAGTTTACACGTACCATTGCTGATTGCTACTATTTCAAAATGTAAAGGTTGGCTTATTTACTTGGGAAAGGAGTGTGTGGGTGTGTATGGGTTTTGTTTGTGTGTGTGTGTGTGTGTGTGTGTGTGTGTGTGTGTGTGTGTGTGTGTGTGTGTGTGTGTGTGTGTGCGCGCGCGCAAGTACGCACACGTGCGTGTGTGTGCATGTGTGTTTGTTTGTGCTCACACTCATGTGTGCATGTGTGTTCATGTGTGTATCTGTGAAAAATAATTTTGGTTAAGTTTGAATTACTATTGGTAAGACTGTAAGAAAGGAAATAGACTCCCTCTCATGTGGCCAAAATCTTGGGGAGTCAACGATTATAACTCTGATCTGCAGCTGTACAGTGCAACGCTTATTTGGGTGTGTCACATGCTGACCTTTGCTCAAGACAGCACTGTACATTTTCCATGCAACTTTAAGACCAGTTTGCCTTTGTATACTAACTAGCAGCAGTGACAGGAGGCAACTTCAATATTACTAGTTGCTTCATATCAAATATTGACAGCAGAAGTGTGGGTGATAGGATCTATATCCCCTGTGTATGACATAGGTTATAAAGACATAGCATGATTACAACATTGAATAGACAAAGGGATGCAGAGACTCACAGTAATAGTAATAATATCAATAATAATAATAATAATTTGTTAACTAGGCAAACCCATTGGACACATAATTCCTTTTTAGTGGCACCCCTGGAGCAATGTCTGGTTAAGTGACATACTCAAGGTCACACGTTAGGCAAATGATGACTGATAGAATCACATCCTGTACCACAGAAACTGCAGCACATGGTCTTATCCCTCTTGGGGTCCTCTCAGATGAAACAGTGACTCAACAAGGTACTGCAAGGATCATTACATGAGCCAGTCCATTGAAATTTTATATAAGCATAACTGCAGAATGTCTGGAAAAAAATGTATTAGTTTTTACTCATGACTCAGAGATAAACCAGGGATGAGTGTTATGTAGGTACAGAAACATGGCAAAGTATATGACAAGATTGCTTTCCCAGCTTATAGCACGGAAGCTTAGGCCAGCTCTATTGTCATAGAGAGATGAAGTTCTGACTACAACCAACATATTCCAAGATCAATTATTAGCTTGAGAAGCTGATGGAAGTTACAGGGTAGGATGGGCATGTCAATCCTGGTGTCAGGGCAGCGCCACCCATGTACTGTATAAGTCCCTTAGAGGTGGATAGGATATACACACATGTAGTCTGGGGTGAGTATTAGGCTGAGCAAGTCACTGATGGGTTGTAGTCTTCAAGGTGGGTACACACTCATATGGGAAAGCCACTATGGGCCTCTAGATTGATACTGATAACATGTCTCCTCAGTGCTAAGAGAATGGAGTTAGGTCAGTACAAATATCTTCATAGCTAACATGCCAGCAGAGACAAAAAAGCACCCTCATGTCTGCATGAATGACAGCCCTTTCCGGACAGCTGTTGGCCTGGTACCAGGCGAAATTCCCAGGTCTAAGAGAAATTATAAGCTATGGAGGCTTGATGGTTGGCAGACATTAGGATGAAAAGCAATTAGAAAAACAGAACACAACAGCTTAACCTTATTATAAAAGAGTGCATCTGGGAAGCAATATGCAAGCAGATCATTCAGTGGAAAGATAACAATAAGCAGAAACCAACATAAAAAGGGAGCGTGAAGTTATATCAGATAATGTAAAGATAAGGAAGCCATGTGGCTAAGAGACAAATAAACCAGTCAGACCACAGGCTCATACAGGAGGAGACATCCACAGTGAAAAACATGAAATTAAAATTAATTTCATGTTGATAAATGTAAGATCCATATCAAGCACCGTGCCCAGTTATGCTGGCCTCATTTTTGCAAGATCTAGACAAGCTAGAAGCAGGATAGAGAAAGGCAACAAAATAGTGCTAAATCACCAACAAAAGCTCTATAAGAAGAATGAAACTGCTTTCCTGATGAAGCAGTGACATGAACATTGTCACAGAATTCAAAAATGCACAAGCCAGCAATAAAGCAATAAAGCAATAAAGCAGTATTATATGCACTATGAAAACTGAAAAGTAACCTTTGCAGAAACAAATACACACACACACACACACACATATATACATTCTACTGAATGAAGGGAAACTGTTTCTGTCTTAATACATACAGTCTTTATAAAAGGAGGCAGACTGAGCATTGCGATAGAAACATTTAAGTACCACAAAAGAATAAGCAAAGTGTGAAAGGGCACGTTACTTAAAAACTGTACATAAAGTAAATGGTGTAATTTGAACACAAAAAATAGAAGTATTAAAGGAGATACGAGGAATTAATTTTTCTTGGAAAGTGTCGTGGAAAAACCTTCTTGAGGAAGCAATACTATTAAAACTATCACAAAGTTCAAAATGCATGGGACAGAAATAAAGCAATTACTATGCCAGGTGGATGAAAAAAAGATGTATATAGACTCACACATATATACACACACATACATATGGATCTGTGGTACTTACTAAAATGCTGAAAATGTTGAACATAAATTGTTTCAGTCCAAAACATCAAGTACACAGTACAAATACTAGCAAATCCTATAAGCATCCAGAAAAAAAACGCAGTAAACCCACATAATACTCATTGTGATGAGCAATACCAGCAGTGAAATCTGTAACTGATGATCACTTTAATGACACATATACATAGTGACACATCCCAAAGCAGCAAGTACATTCACAATCCTGTGATTAGTAGCAAATATGTGTTTGAAAAGCTCTCCATATCATGACACGAAGTGACAAGAAGTGAACACCCATGTAACATAGATGAGATAATAACAAAATCACTGACAACTTAAAACTCTGACAAAACAAAAGAATACATCCAGGTTGCTGACATCAGCATAGCAACTGCATCTTAAGATTTAAGACGATGGCACAGAAGAATTTATCCACAGAGTACAACTCCTTATTACAAAGAATCCTTTTGTAGCACTCTTGTCTTCTCATCGCGCATCATTTTTGGTGATGGAGTAATGGCAGCTGATAATTTCATGTGTATTTTCTCTAACCTGTTTGCTTTCAAGCCAAAACTGTCATAATGCACCTCGATTCTACTAGGCATTTTCCCAATAAGCAACAGAGTTCTGAGTGTGCAACAGAGACACTACATTCAAATATGAGGTGTTCCATACAGATACAGGAAATATTGGTGGAAAGCAAGAATGCATAGTACCCCTAGCTGAAAACTTTCTGGGTTTACCCAGTACATAAATTTCCTTAAACTACCTCAATAATAGTGCAGCCTCCAGGTGGAAACTCAGATAGCTATTGTGAAAAAACAGCCATACTTCTCAACTGTTCAGATTTTCACAGACTGTCTAGATTTTTGCCTCATATTTTTGGTCTGTTCCTCATAAAATTTGTGTTTTTCTGGATTTTTGTGACAAATCAGTGAGGACTGAATTCACTATAGAATGACAGGCATTTGAGTTTCAGACTTCATATCCTTCTGACAGCACATGGTAACACAAGATCTTTTATTCTAGCAACTTTCTAAGTTTATAAAAGCAGTATTTAAAATTGGTACCTATTTTTAGGGTGTTGTCCTCCCATTATTTTTTGGCTTTGTCCAGATTTTTTGAGCCAAGAAGTTGAGAACTATGAAAACAGCGCATATCTGTGTAACATTAAGGTAATGCTAGCAGCCTCTTAGCTTACAATTGAAAAACAGTAGAAGACCTATAGAAGCTAGGTAAACAAAATCCTTTACTTTGCTCCAGACATTTTGCCCAAAATGAAAAAAACAGACTTTACTCTGAGCTCCAGTAATGCTTTGGATTATACATTTTAATGCTGTGAATATTAGTACTTAAACTAAACCTGTCAAGAAATTGATATATGCCATACTACATCATATGCTTTAAAGGATTTTGGGGTCATCAGTGCAAAGACAAACGGTGCTACCTTAGTCATACCAAAATACGTTATAAATCTATGTAAACTATAAAGCTGTCTGCTGATGGAATCTTTAAGAATATACCATACATAATCCATTTAGTATCTATGCCCTAATGTACTAAGCTGTTATAACTACAAAAAAACAACAGTTAGACCACTGCTTTTATCAGTGACCTTCTTCACTATGAGTTCACCATTACTCCATATTCCAATATGTCACATCTAAATTCTCCAAAGTGAGTCAGTCACTAGGTATGGCATCAAATAGTTTTTGTCCTAGTCAGTTTACTCTCTACACCATAGCTTTACAGGACAGCAGAATTATTGCGACCTCTGAGGATATTGTGGCCATAATGAGGGTCTATATTAGATCAGCGAATGCTTAAAAAAGCGAACGCTGATTGATCGAACTTATATAAGTGAAAGCTTACAATCTCGAACTGTCAGAACAGCGATTTTTTTCCTAGGGAAAAAAATCTCTGATCCAAAACACATACACACAACACAAGCACACCAAACAAACAGCAATCCACACACATACACCTAAAATCTGACATCTAACCCTGCACTAAACTATACACACACCACTAACTATCCACTTACCTTAACCCAAACCCTAACCCTAAGGTCCGTCACTATCGCACACCCACCTCACTCGCTCCCTAACCCTATAACCCTAACTCACCTAACCCGCCCTAACCCTCACATCCACACAATCGCACACATACCTAACCCGTGCCCTAACCCTAACTCACCTAACCCGCCCTAACACTCACTTCCACACAATCGCACACTTACCTGAATCTGACCCGTAACTTTCACCACAGCACTGAAAATACCGAAGCAACAAAAACGGACAACCGAATTCTTTCCCTAGGAAAAAATTTGGGTTTCTGTTGCTTCGATAGTTTAAGCTTTCGCTTACATAAGTTCGATCAATCAGCATTCGCTTTTTTAAGCATTCGCTGATCTAATATAGACCCCATAATGACACTACTTGCTGCTCTGCTTCACAAAGATCAGGTAAGTGGCTATGTCCAGAAAACTTCTGCAACACTTCATCATAGACCCCCAGATATTGTCACAGCTTGTCCCCTACATGTTGAAATGAGTTTTAGTTCAAATGTCTCATACTTTTTATCTTTCACAGCCTTCTCTAAGGAATAGAGGTATCAATCTATTATGTAATAACGGCATCCCTCATTCTAAAGTTACATTAGTGTACACATTACTCAGAACAGTGGGGTGCTGTGCTGCAGCAGTTAGTGTTGTCACTTCACATCAAGATGTTCTCTGGTTTGATTTTTGGCTGGGGTGCCTTCTCTGTGGAGTCTGCATGTCCTCCTTCCATTCATGTGGGCTTCCTCCAGGTACTCTGGTTTCATCCCACATTCCAAAGACATATGTCTGGAGAATTTCTCCCAGGCCTCTGCGGAAAATGGGCTCTGTCCCAGTCGAACTTTTCTGGTAAACAAATGCTAAATAAAATAAATAATAAATAAAATAATAATTACTGGTGATATATGTGGGCACATTACATCCACATGATGCTGCAGCAGCTGTAATCAGCACTAGTACCAATAACTATTTATAGGCTTTCTGCTGTCTTCAGTATTGTCATGATTCAGACATTTCCAAATATGATACTGTGTCTTTCCACATGACATTTAGCATAATGATCATTTGAGTAAATGCCATATATATATATATATATATATATATATATATATATATATATATATATATATATATATATATATATATATATATATATATATATATATATATATATATATATAAAAAAAAATCAAATGTATAATGCATGAATCACTACATATATAATTATTAAGTAGGGAGTTTTTCCATTGTCTTGGCCAAATAACCCCCTCCCTATTTGTATTAATTATAACCAGGTCTAGTCTGACAAGACTGTTACAATCATCAAAAGTAAATAAATACATCAAAATAATAACGCAAATTTCTTAATTTATAGAGTAATTGATTGTAGGCAACATTCCTAAGTTTAACCATTTAACCAATGCCTTGATCAGTTGAGACATTCCTAAAAGTTTAGCTAAACCAGGTGGTTTCAGAGGATTATTTTTAAGAAACAATATGGTGCATTATGCATTAAAAGTCTAGAGTCAAGGAGTACAATTCCAGGGAAGTTAGAATGTAGTATGGCCCTTAACGTGCATGCTTTTAAATTCCTACATTTCT
The DNA here is from genome assembly GCF_019279795.1 of Protopterus annectens. NCBI lineage: Eukaryota > Metazoa > Chordata > Ceratodontiformes > Protopteridae > Protopterus > Protopterus annectens. The sequence continues at coordinate 636,253,241 of NC_056737.1, read as the reverse complement.
GTGGATTTTAGTTCTGCATAATTATACTTGGCAAAGACTGCCATCTAGTGGAAAAGATAAACCTGCAATTTGCTGCAGCAACAAGTCAACTGCTTTCCAGATAATTAATTTTAAATTTCTAAAGAAGACAATATAAAATACTTAAACTGCTTTATTGGATATAAATGTATCAAAGTCTTGCTAGAGAATCTTCTAGTCACAATACAAGAAATTATTTGAAACTTTACCCATGTAGCATTATATTTTGTTACTGTCATATGTTGTTTCTGTCATTCAGTTCAAAACAACTTCTACTAACTAGGACACACAATTTGTATTCTATACAGTTAAAATAAATCCCAAATTGTATTCTCACTCATTTGTATGTTAGCATAGATTGTTAACCTGTTCCAAGAAAGTGCAAACTGAACCACATCTAGATTCAGGTTTTGGTATTGCATATTTAAACATTTTGGCTACCTGATGGGCCATTTGCTTGTTTTAATTTAGTTACACATTGATGAAGTTTAATAAATATAAATTTGACAAAAAATGGTTTTGATATTACACCCAGTGGCACCCTACTGGACATGACATATTTTAATGGTGTGTGTGCTTCTTTTGGCTTTTCCCAGTTAGGGGTCACCACAGTGGAACTCCGGTCCGCTAACGATTGGCAGTAGATTTTTACGGTGCAGAGGTGCCAGCTCAATGCCCAACCTTCAATGAAGGCACACCCATTCTACGCATGTTTTTCGAATGCCACTCAACCACGGGGAGGACATGCAGACTCCACACAGAAGGCGCTCCAGCTGAGAATCGAACGGGAGAGCCTCTTGCTGTGAGGCAACAACGCTACTGCTGCACCACCGCGGCTATACCCACCTTTTAATGGAATGAGCAGTATTCATTGAGTATGTGTAAGTGATGTAAAATATACTGCATAGGTCCTGAGCACAAGTGAGTCTTTTTATGTAAGGGTGCTGTCTGTAATATATGGTGTAATGTCCCTCCTCTGGGCCAGTAATCAAGGAACTTCAATCCTCACCACTGATACTGGTGAGGGACATTCACTTGGAACAAAAATAAATACACACAGTATTTACAGATGCAGCTGTCTGCATCAAGCACAATTTCCCTTAAGAGCAAACAGGGAACATACTCCCATCCTGGGGGGTTTCTGTGAAACCAGTGCTCTGTGTCCCTGCTCCAAGTGGCTTACATACACACTCTGAGATTTGATTTTCACACACACACACACACACACACACACACACACACACACACACACACACACACACACACCTGAGAAAGGCTGACACAGACTTACCCCTCTGCCCAGACTATAAGGTAGATACTGCCACCAGAACACTCCAAAGGCAGCTACTCTAAGGCTCTTACAAGGATACCTAATTATACTGAGTAAAATTAATACTAATACAAATGGTGGTGTTTGAGCGATGCAGCAAGGTTTTCAGGAGCAGGCACAGTGTCACCAAATTAATAAGTTATTAGGTACTATCACAGGTTAAATGTTTCCTAAAAGACCAGCCACAATGAAAAGTTTAAATATATTTAATAATAAATAATAAAAGAATGTGAAAATGCTAAATATCTATTTACAATAAACAGCAGAGTTTTAGCCACAAGAAATACTAAAAATAACACCGATGGAAAGATTCACACAGATTAAAAAAAAACAACCCTTAACTAATCTCAATACATTTTCCTGACTGATCTAAAGAATTACTGTTCCTAGCTCATTTACTAGATTAAGGCAAGATGAAGTGGGAGTGTGGTCTTCCTTGTCAGATTTCACAGACTGCTATGAGACTTCTGTCTCATCTAGTATTAAAGCATCATTTCAGTGTTGGATTACAGAATGACATCATATACATCTGGTCAATTGACTTCTAGTTCCCACACTACCCCTTTATTAGAAACTGAGCCAGAATCTTGCACATATGTGTTGCCATACACACACGTTGAGCTTTGCTAATATGTGTTATAGCATCTGGAACTTCCACCCTTCCAGGGTAGCACTTAGTTCTCCCCTAAGGACAATACAGTAGGATTCCTAGTCCTGGTTTTTACAGACATTTTGTGTCTAGCTGCAGTCAGAACTGTAAGATACAATTTTTGTGGCCTAAACTAGGTAATTTAATTTTAGACTATTTTTCAAAGTTAGCTGGACTGAGATTAACCTCTTCTATTCCAGTATGATCTGTTACAATTTATTAATTCCGCAGTTACAATACAGTCTGACATACAGGTGTATTTCTTCTCTGCCCAGCAGGACCCACTGTTGGTACATTTCTAACACAAACAGCTTTACAAATACATTTTCAACACAAGCACCTGTACAAATCAGTTTGATATACAAATTACATATAATTCTTCACAAAACTCCAGCTAGCTATGCTTGGCATATGTTGCACATCCACTATGCTACTTCTCCTGGCATAGCTGGCAATACCTCACATCATCACATATGGCAGAAAGGTACATTGAACAGAATCAGAGGTATGATTAAGAGCTAATGTGATCACTTCCTCTTTCTAAACAGTATCTTCTACTCAGTGGCATGTAACCCCCTACAAGTTCATATCTTTATACTGTTGACATGCATGGTGACCTCTGTTACTGCAGCGTCATGGTTAACTTCAACTTCATTTATCAAAGCACTAATTACACAAGGCAAAAACAAATAATAAATAGAAATAAGATAAATTAAGCACTCAGTCAACCACAGATCATGACTTGGACAACAGATATGAATTAAAATTCAGTAAGCATCCCACCCCCATGGAAGGCTAGTTCAAAATGATGCCTTTTAAGAGTTCTGGAACAGCCAATGTGCAACAAATCCTCCCGGAGCAACCTGGGTATTGGGTTTCACAGGTGTCAAAATGTAACAGTGAAATCACCAACAGCCACTGGGACACAGAGCACAGTTAGGGCTGTATCACACAACCAGCTCATTCAGGTAAGTTGAACTCAAGTTATGAATGGAAACAAATGTAACAACACCAGGATCTTATAGATTTTTCTGTAATGGGCTAGAAATCAGTGAAGGCTGTGCAAAGCAGGCATACTGTGCTGTTAATGAGCTGTACCAATTAGCAGCCATGCAGCAGAGGTCTGCAACATCTGTAAATGAGCAAAGTTAGTGGCAGGAAGTCCAAGGTACAGGGGATTACAACAGTCCAACTTAGATGAGACCAAGGCATGAATTAGACGAAGTCAACCAGAAATAAAACATGCTTAATCCTAGAAAATGTTCATATATAAAAGCAAGATGAATTCAGATCATCCAACACTTGGTCCCAGTGTATCAGCCTACAGTCCACAGTAACACCTTGATTATGGACCTTTTCAACACTGTATAAGATGAGGGTGCAAAAGAGTCCCTCAACATATTATGAACAGCCATGGCCAGAGCCATTGCTTGACATGTAATCTGTACTATACAAATTTGGAAAATAAAAAAAGACAACATAAAAGCAGGTTACTAGGATGCCATTGAAAGATATGGTTGCAGTTTGGTTGAAAATCTCTTCAGGGCCATTGTGCAGGCTGGCTTTCAGTTGCATCCATCTGCTGTAGTTTCTATCCAGTGAGTTTAGCAAGAGAAGACAATAGCAAGTGTACTGACGTCAGCAACATCAGGTTAATATTAAATCACAGGAAAGAGTTTGGGATTAGTGCTACACTTCTGCTTCTGGTGAGAGAAAGAGCAAAGGATCAATTGTATGTAATTGTGTTGAGACCAGCACTGTCTCCACCACCAGGCAGGTAGCACTTCCAGTAATTAACTGCAAGCTTCATAAACACTACTCCCCTTTCAGCCCTCATTAGTAGGCACCTGGAACCATGATTTTTTGCACTTTCCAGTGGTCACTAAAGCCGGTTTAATTGAAATGGGCATCCTGAGAATATGTGCAATTGTCTCATTTTTACTGACAGCCAACTATTACCTTAACAAACTGACACAGTGCAGATATAGCAATATAATACTATTGGAGGCAAAGCTCTCACATGAAGCCATGACAAATAAAATGCAGGTTGCAAGTAAGGCACAACATCACATTGAACCAGCCAAATACATAGACCTACATAAGATAAGGCTCTTAAAAGTAACCTGCATGAGACACACTGATGCACCACACCAGGCAGTGAAATAAGAGTGTCATGGTCACTTGCCAAGATTTTCAACATCCTGCATAATATCCTTACACCATAAGTACATATATGACACAGACATTGTGCATGTGGGTGCAGGTGACTTAAAATGTACCTCCCTGGACAATATGAAGAGAGACATGATGGGGTTGTTGAAATACATGCCTGAGGCAGGTATGACCATAACCTTGAACAGAATTTTACCATCACTGGGAATGATGCCATAATACAAATAAAAGATTATTGATTTCAACAATTGACTTGGCTTCTGGTGTCATTTGGTGGAGTACAATATATATATCAGGTTCTACCAGAAGACCGACAACCGCGCCGCTCCAAGAGAAGAGAAACGCGAACGAACGCGAAGCAAGACGCGCACGGAGAACAACACCGCACTTGACGGATGACGACGGGGATGGCAAACCCAAAGGTATCTTGTGGTACGGGAAAAGTGTGTAGTGCATGCGTGACGGTAAGTAGGGGGGGGAGGCAGGTAAGCGTGGTGGGTTAAGTCTGTTAGGTTAGGGGTGAGGCGAGGTTAGGGTTAGGAGCTTTAGGGTTTGGGGAGAGTGGGTTTTAGTTAGTTAAGGGAGTTAAGGGTTTAGGTTAGGAGTTAGGGTTGGGGTTAAGTAGTTTAGTGTTAGGGGTTTAGAGGGGCGGGTTAAGAGAGAGGGTTAGGGGAGGCGCGGTAGTAGTGTGTGCTATAGTGACGGACCTTAGGGTTAGGGTAAGGGTGCTTGTGTTGTGTGTGTGGTTTGTGGAATGGGGATGTGTTTTGTTTTTGTTATGTTGTTGTGGTGGTGTATGGGGGGTTTCGTGTTTTGTGTCCCATCGGTTATTTCGTTGTCGGTTATGTGCGGTTTCGTGTTTATGGACAGGTAGAACCATATATCAGCATGGGAGGAGATGGCAGACAGTCTTAACTGCTTTCCCAGGGTGGCCTGCACCTATTCACCCAAGGCTTTCATGTTTTGGTTAAATTCTTGCCCACCCTTGTAGTGCCTTTTATAAGCACCATCAGTCTAATAAAACTTCCAAAACAACAAAACAGAATCCAGATAACATAAAGTTATTGTTGCTTAATGCTACAGTCTTTAACAAAAAAAACAAACAAAAAAAAAACATCTCCACTGCCTAGAAGCACTTCTTACCCTGGAAAACGTCAGTATATGCATCATTACAGAGAACTGGTTCAAGACCAGTTTTTAACCAGTTTAAGACTGGTTCAAGACAGCAGTCCATCAGTGCAGGGTTTCAATGGCTACCACATGAAAGCACTAAAAAAAATTTCACCTCCAGACTTGTTAGACAAGAAAACCATCTGGAGCTCCACTGCATCCAGCTTACTATTCTTCTAGGAGACTATAACTACCCCTCATCACCTGGGATGCTTATACATAATGCAAACATGTATGGTCTGAAATTTCTGAACTTCATTAGTACAAACTCTCTGTACCACTTAGTCTGCACATGAACCAGAGGTGATAAAATCCTGAAGTTGTCCCCTACCTGTTGTAACTTCCTCCCTGGTCAGATTGGACCACAAATCAGTCACATTCACTTTAAGACTGAACCTGGAAGCATCTTCAAATATCTCAGTATTTGGACATTATTCCAAGGCTACTCTACTAAAACTGAATGAAGACCTGGCAAAGTTCTAAAGTCCCTTCCATCTTGACAACCCCACTGCTTATGTGGAATCCTTTACAACCAAATTCTATGCATATGTAAACAGCTGCATTGATTCATGTGTCCTCCTCAGAAGTAAATACAAAGCCAAATTTAAAAATAAACCTCCTATGCTGGAACCATAATATAAACAGGCCCTTTAAAAAAATTAATTTTACACAAAAATAAATTTAACTCTCAGGATACCAATATGTACCACTCTTTCTAAACTTGATAAGGAACTCTAGACCCTGAACAAATCAACCAAAGCCAGATGTGAGGTAAAATAACCACCCAGGTGAAGGAAAACCACATGGCCTTATTTAACTTTATCAGAACTCTCAAACATAATACCCAGCACTGAAAAGAGCTAATAGTAAAGGATATCACATACTTGGGGCTGGGAGCATAGCCACTCTACTAGTAGATAAATTTAGCTCAAATCTCACCCCACTCTGCCCGTTATATTCCCAGAATACACATCTGCATCTATGCTCCCTTCAAATATACCAAGAACAAGTCTTCAAGACGCTGTCCAAGACCAAGAACTCTTTGTCTATGGAGCTGGATGACATACTGGGCTGTCTACTTCTCTGCCTGAAACTTGACTTGTCAGAGCCCTAAAGAAGTTATTCAGTATCATCCTCCAAATGGTCTTTATGCTGGATGACTGGAGGACAGCAGCAGTCATTCCCCAGCACAAAGGTGGGGGCATCAATGGACAAGGATAGTTATAGACCCATAAGCCTAACCAGCTTTATTGTAAGGCTATAGAAAGTATCATTGTGGAATTAATAAATAAGGAAATAGGTAACATACAAACTCTTGACCCAAGCCCCTTTGGATTAATCAAGAACAGAGCCTCAGTACTTAACCCGTTTGACTTTGATAAGGTTACGAAAGTGATAGATAAGGGTAAATCAGTACACACTGCATAATATATATTTTCAGGTATTGTAGATAAACTCTCCCGGCCAACTATAACTTTCTGTGTAACCTATTGGGTAGTACATTGGCTCCCAAACTTAACCCAAGAAATTAGGGTGGGTAGCTCTACCTCCTCCAATAGACCAGTCATTAGTGATGTACCCCAGGGTTCAGTCCTCAAGACAATCCTCTTTGGCATTCTTTGGTGTGCCTCAAGTTTCAGTTTTAGGGCCCTTACTTTTCAATATATTCAAAAATGGCCTCCACTTCTCCACCAAACAAGCCACTGTTATCCAATATGTATATGACTTAACACTCACCTGCTCATCAAAAAAAAAAACAAAAACAAAAAAAAAACTAAAACTGCTCACCTAAGAGTCTTTTTGCACCACTGAGGCTTTGTTTGACTGACTCACAGCTGCTGCTACCCCCACCCCCCAAAAAAACACAATCTGATCTTATTTACTCCAACAATCTGACCACAATAACCTCTTTTCATTCACTTCTTCCACCAAGACTAAGATAGATCTAGTAAGGTATACTACTCTTCTGGGGGAGTCCTTATCCATGAAAACTGAAAGTCTGTACAAAATAAAATGAACCGTAAAAAGAATCCACTAGACACTAGATGCCATCTACAGAGTCAAATAATATCTCACAGATAATGCCAGAAAGAATAGTTTTATCCTTCTCCATCCTGATACAATTATACATAGCATCCATACAAATTAACCTACAATCATCTCTCCCAATTAGACCAATACTGTAATAAAGTACTTACCTTATTTTGCCACTAATGACCACTATAGGTCTCACCACTGCCATGCCCTAAAACAACTTTATTGGTAAGAACTAATGCACTGCCTCACATGTTCACAGCTAATTACTTCTCATAAACTAATTTATGAACCAGACAAATGTTCTTTGTCTAAAAAATATTCTCGAACTTTACACCTCTGGCACACCACTGTACTCCACTGATAAAATATTGCTAACTAGAATCAAAGCAAACAACACTGTAGGTAACCCATTGTACTCCTTCTATCTGGCCAAAATGTGGACCTCCAGCCCCTCACTCAGATATACAGGGGTCTATATTAGATAAACTAAAGTTTATCTTACCGAACGCTGACATTATTGAAAATCCCAGAACTTGAAACTGCAATTGTGGGGGGCTGTGCCCCCTACACCCCCCACTAAATATATATTCCAACTTCACTACAGTGAGGAAAGGGCAAATATTCCCATCTTCACAGTACTGCGATCTCACAATTCTGGTTTTGGGTTCCAGGATTTTCGCTCATATTAGCGTTCGGTAAGATAAACTTTCATTTATCTAATATAGACCCGATATACAGAAAACACTCATTCCTTTAAAGTACAAATAATAATTAAAAAAAATAGATACATGACTGCACTGATATACATCTCCTGGATACACTTCCTAACTGACCCAACTTTACCATTTTTCACAAAACTACAACTCTTCTTTTCATCTGAATGCCTTATATTTTCCTTTACCAACACTGTAAAATATACAATGTCACAACTTGGAATCTACAACTACTCCTGTATTTCCTGCTTCTCTCCTTCTTATCTCTTCTTCATTAGCATTTCTTCTAGAATATCTTTAAAGATTTTTTCCAGAATGCTTGCAAACAGCAGTTTCCTTTAGGCTGCATATAGTTATGTTACCAATTTATTCACTTGTGTTTAGCATTATAACCCATGTAATTATGTCTTATGATGTATACCTAATCATTTACTTTGATCTTTATTTTTATGTTTTGAGCTTTTCCCTCTGGGCCTCCACTGAAATGGGTAGGTTTCCTGCCCAGTCAGACTATCCCAGCAAACCAGTCCGACAAATAAATAAATAAATATTTACTTGTTTACTTGTCAGAAGTAAAATATTAAGTATTTATTGCTGGCCAAAAATCCTTCAAGAGGGACTTTCCCAAACAAATAGCTGGTGTAAAAAACATAGACTTAAACTAAATGCCAAGAAATGTATAATTGTGTCTTTCAGCAAGCATGACTTCCATTCTAACAGTCTCATTGACAACACACGAATCTGGTAACCTATGTCAACAACAAACCATCCTTTTATTGCCATATAGAATCTGTTGTAAGGAAGTCCTTTCACTGCACAGCTTATATCTGAAGGCATGGTGTCCATGTCCAGGGATGTAATCATTCCACTGCAGTCATCTGTCAACTGGCTGATCATTGAATATAATGCTCCATTTACTATGTACCTCTCCAAACACTTGTCAGAACTGGAGTGACCACAATAATTTGTCACTAAAAAAAATCAAGGGCCAAAATCACAGAAACTATGTAGAGCATCTCAAAGCCTTGTTTCTGTTCTCAGTATAATTCAAGCTACTGAAAGATGAGCTGTGCCTCACTTTTAGAGCCTTAGCAGAGCCCATTTTCACAGTCCTGTTAAACAAGTACATGGATATCATGAATATCCACTGAAGGGATCTCAATCTGTTTTGCAGCATAAATAGGATGTGTTGGAGGGATAAGCATGTATTACAGAAAATACATTTTCTGTGGAATGGTCTTCCATTCCACATAAGGCAAGGTACTGATCTTACTCTATAAAATGTAATTTGGATGAAAGAATGGGAAATTGCAAATTCACCCCATGTTTAGCACCCATGTGTCTTATGGATAGGGGCAACAAGAAAATGTCCCAACATGTCTTTGTTCTGCCCACCTGTAGGTTATTCACATACAAAATACAAGGGCTAAAAACTCCATTGAGAATGTAAGGCTAGGCTTCTTAACAACCTCACAAATCTAACTATGAACCTATGATTTGATTGGTATGAGTAGGGTTCCCTAAGCAGCCAGGCCAGTAAGACTGCAATGCCGCAGTAGAAATTATTGACTTAGATTCTCCTCACTTGCAGCTGAAATTACATCTCTCTTTTTCATGAGTATCATTTTAAATCCTTTTTCTGCTGACTTGTTCCCTACTAGTAATGTATTTATTCTGTTGTATGTGAGAGGTGTGCAGACAGAGATCTTCCAGTGGTATCACTTTTGTGGGACCGTGTTTAACCTCTGATTTTCATTTCGCTTGGTGGCGGGTATTCAGCCATAGGCTGCCTCACCTTTGCATAACTTGTCTTGCATCCTGCCAGGTGACCCTGCTGCTTTCATTCTAATGAAATGCTGGACACTGCAGATCGCCTTTCTCTATAACAAGCTATGTAGCAGAAATGGCTAAGGACCTTGTACCCATCTCTCGATAAAATGTCACTGGCTGATAACATTTCTTTCCTCTGTCCCCTGCCTGGCTCTAGAGAAATTGTTCCAGGACTCAAACCTGTGTCAACAGCTCTGAAGGTAGATAGTTTGCATCTGTGAAACTAGACTGTCATAGCTACAGAGATTCATGAAATAGCAGCATTTTTAAAGCTGCATTTTATGTATCAAGGGGACAGTCTGAGTCTCTGAGTAACTGCATTAAAATATATTTAAGAAGATGAAGCCGTGATTACTGCCCATATGTCCTCATTTTGATTAATGGGAAGGGGCAGGAAGGAGAAGCTACTATTGGCTCACTTATTCTGGGAGGTAGGGTGGGGTTTCTTCTAGCATCCCCCTGATGTTGGGGGGGGGGGTAGTACTGAAACTGCATAGCTGATAGCAGATGAATTCTGCATACTAGTGGAAACTTAATTGATACTACATGGTGATGCATGTGATGTCAAGGAGCCCCATCCAGTTAGAACATAACAAAATTCCCTGGCATATTGAGGTAGGGTGGCACGGTGGCCTAGAGGATGCATTGTCACTGCACAGCAGCAGGTTCTCCAGTTTGATTCTCAGCAGGGGTACCTCCTGTGCATTCACTGTGTTTGTATGGGTTTCCTCCCACATTCCAAAGACATGCAGTATGTGCACTGGACACTCTAAACTGGCCATAGGTTTGACCTTTTATAATTTCTCCAAATCTTTTCGGTTTCTAATACCATGATGAGAATGGACCCCATTCCTAAGTCAAAGTACGATTAAAGTTCATGAAATTAGTATTGTTTCAATCTTTTGATGTCAGCCAGAAATGCTCTTTGCAGCACCTGTAATGTGTCCAGTAATGAGTCCTCCTGCAATTCGTATGGAATTACATGTATTGGTAACATATCTAAATACGATTGTAGATTCTTTTTATAAGACCCATTGCTCCTACTACTATTTGAACTGTTTGGGTATCTTTCTTCCACACTGCTATCATTTCTGCCTACAAATCCTGATATTTTATGACTTTGTGTCTCTCTGTATGCAAGACACTGTTGTCACTGGGTGTGGTGATTTCAATGATCAATGCTACTTTTGTCTTCTTTTCATGGACCACTATATCTGGATTTCTAGCTTATAACTTTTGAACTATTGGTAATGTAGCTCATGTTTTTGGTATTTTTCAGCTACTTCAATACCATAACATTTGCACAATCCCCAGTGCAACAGTCTTGCCACATTATTATGCCTTTCAGTATGTAGTCATTTTGCCACTAGTAAGTCACAACCAGCAACGGAGTGTGCAACTGTTTTCAGTTCTGATTTACAAATCCTACATTTGTCTGTTTCTCACACATGTTCAATGGACTTTGTAAACCAATGTGTATGTAGCCCACTGTCTTGGGCCGCCAATATTAACCTTTCATCTCTTGGTTTGGAGTCGCCTCTCCTTAACCATTCCTGCATTTGTTCCTCATCAACATCAGGTTCTTCCAGAAGTTTTCTATACTTGCAACTATATTTATGCATTTTCCACATTTTTGCCTTCTCATCTAGTCCTTCACCTTATATTCTTTCTTTTGTTTTTTGGCACATTCAATTGCTGCCTGATTTTTATCTATTTCAGGTTTGATTTCCATTCCTGCTTGACGCCGAAATGCTTCTGCTAGACTAAGCAGGGAAGTTATCTCAGATTTATTCTCCTTATGATTCAGAACTTTCACTATGTTTCGGTCTTGTGAAGTCAGCAGATATGTGTGCAGTCCCACAATTGCAGATCTATAGATGTACTCAGTTTCAAGAAGGCCCATACCTCCTCCAGAACGGGGAATATATAATCTTGGTATGCACTGATTTTTATAAATCATTTGGTGAGCATGAAGAATCCATCTTGTTTTCCTATTTAATCTACCCAACACATTTTGGAGCCAGTCAATCAGTCCAAAACTGTAAGTTAGGACAGGAAGAGCAACTTTGTTTATAGCTTGAATTTTGTTACTAGATGTTAACACTGTTTTCAGGATAAATTTAAGTCTTCTAAAATATTCCTTACTATGTTTTATTCACATTTTTTCTTGTTTTATTGTTGATCCTTCATCAATTCCCAAATATTTATACACTCCGTCTTGCTCAAGTCCTTTTATATCACATTCTTGATGCTGCAGTTTTGCTGCTTTAAAGGTTACTTTTGCACATTTATCAAGCCAAAAAGGTTGCTTTTCCACATTTATCAAGACCAAGTGATATTCTTGTATCATCTGAAAAAGTTTTGACAACTTGCAGTTGTGCTTTCAGTTCCTCATCTGATGAGCTATACAGTTTTAAGACGTCGACAAAGAGAAGATGAGAAGTCTTTACAATTTGTTGTCTTCTAGGAGCCAAATTATAGTCATGGCCTAAGCTGGTAAGAAGACAACTAAATTGGTTAAGGGTAAGACAGAATAGCAGCTGTAACAGACATATCCCCAGTTGAATGTTTATCCCTGGAATAATAATTTGTCCTTTATCATGACTTAATTGCAGAGTGGTCTGCCACTGTTTCATAGTCACTGTAATGTAGTTGATCAGTGTGCAGGGAGTGTCTTATACATTTTTAAGCATTTTTTATCCATGAATGTGGGATATTATCAAATGCTTTTTTATAATCACTCCATGGCATACTTAGATTCTTCCCCTTTTTACAGTTCTCCACTATCTCCTTTTGTTCTATCCATAATTGAGTTTTCTTCTAAATGACTATAAACTCTGTCAGCATCAGTTCCAGTGTATAGTCTATATGTCGTTGGAAGGCAAGTTATTGGTCTATAATTTTTAGGGTAGCTTGCAGGTTTAGTCTTAAGTCGGAGCATTGTTTTTCCTGTTGTTAGATAGGTTAGTGTCTTTTCTGGGTGCTCATATAAATAGTTCTTACTTATGGCTAAATCTTCATGCAAAGATGTTAATACTTTAACCAAATGTTAGGTACTGCATCTAGGCCTGGGTTTTTCCAATTAGAGGCTTTTTTTAACTTTGTTTCAATCTCCCTGGCTGTTACTTCATCCCATTTCATATTCTGTACCGTTAAACTTCTTATTCTTTCTTTTACTTCTTCTATATATTTAGCATCTTTGTTATGTTCCACAGGATCTTCATAAATACTTCTCCAAAATGTATTTATTTCTTCTTTTTGGTGGTCTTTCAATTCCTTTTACCTTGTTTCTCAGTTGTCTATAAAACTTTTTTGGGTCATCAATAAATTGCTTATTTTGCACCTTTCCTTTATATTTATCTGACTGTCTTCTATGTTTTTCTACCTGTGCTCAGATTTTTAGTTTATTTGTGATAGTACATGACAGATCCTGAACTGTTCTAATACTGGGCATTTCTTTTATCACTTCTATCTTTCTAAGTATTTTTGTTGATCTGTTCCCTCTTCTATACTCTTCTAACAGCGACACTTCTTAATTGCTTTATAGTTTTCTCTATTTGATACTTTCATGATGGTATTCGATTTCTCCCCTTCCTTTCCCTCACTATCCTGTATTCTTGTGGTAGAACTTTATCAGTTATTAATTTAGCTGCACAGTGATATATCCTGTTTACTTTTGTTATATTACATGGATCTCTATGGACAGTCCTAATTACTATGTTCATTTGTTTTATCAAACATCTGACTTTTTGGGTTTTATTGACCTTCTGCAGTCTATTTCTTTCATTGATCTTAATCTATCTATATATATATCTCTATTAATTCAAGCAAATCTTCTTTTAACTCATTTTCTTCTAAACTGAGGACACATTTTTTGTTTTTCATTTCCTGTGGACATTCTATATAGAGTTCTATAACATCTTCCTGTGGCACATTCTCTTCAATTTCATCCTGTGCCATCCATTGCTCTGTCATATGGGAACTCACTCACCTATCACTCCTCAACATTGACTGCATCAGAGTTTCCAGTTTCCTGTTCCTTCCCTTATTGTCTAGTTTCAAGTGAACATTTATAGTGGTTTCCTGTAGAAGGCTCCAAAATGTCTTTATATGGCACCTGACCAATTGCTTCCTGTTCCATTGGTTTCCCCTTAATTTGGATATCCATTGCTCTATCCTGTTGTGATGCTTTCTGAATTAGATTTTCTACACTGAATCCTTCACTTCACAGGTGCTCCATAACTTCAGTTTCTATTTCTTGAACTTCTCCATTACTGATCTCCTTTTCTACTGTTCCTCTTTGTCTTCTTATTGTAAAGATTTCCATGTCTGGATTCCTTTGCCTGTATTTCTCTTCACATATCTTTGGTGCTGCTCTTTTTGCATTGATTAGTTTTGCTTTCTCCTTTGCATAGATATTACACCATATTAAATGTCTTTTTCTTTCCCATGTCCATATTTCCTCTTCAGATGTCTCCTGATCTTCCTGTTTCTCTTTATTTTGGGGAATCTTTCCATCATGCTGTGATGTAACCTGTGTTAGACCTTCTACACGAAATCCTTCACTTAATAGGCACTCCATGACATCAACTTCTATTTTTTAACTTCTACTTTACTAATCTTCTTTTCTACATTCCCCCTGTGTGATATTATTTTTTTAATTGTGAAATTTTCCATATCTAGATGCCTTTGCCTATATTTCTCTTTGAATATCTTTGGGAATGCCTTCTTTATATTGATTAATTTGGCTTTCGCCTTTGCATAAATATTGCACCATATCAAATCTCTCTTTCTTTCCTATACCCATATTTCTTTTTTATACTTTTCAAAAATCTCTAGGTTTTGTTGTTTATATTTTTGCACTTCCGCAGATGCTTCTTTTTCCAAACAAATCAAAGTTTTTTGGTCTATATACTGCTTTTCACAAATCTTTTGAATTAATGAACACAGATTTTTATTCGAAGCTTCTAGCAGTTTTTCTTGTGGAAGTATTTTTCTTTCCTCTAATTCCTCTCTCAGTCTTTTTGTATGTATATCTTGTGTCTGGAAATTCTGGGCTTTTTGCATAATAGTAACAATACATAATTTCTTTCTTATCCTCAGTCATCCATTCTATCATCTTTATGGCTCTTCTTTGTCCTATCAGTTTTTGTGATTTATGTGGACTGCTACTTCCTTCTGCAGTAGGGGTCCATCCTCCCCCTGAGCATGGCCTGGCCCCCATTATAGGAATGTTTATGTATTTTGAGGGTTCTATACTGTCATTTTTTTCTAGTCCTGGCACCAGTGCACCTACTAGGATTGGGCACTTTTTTATCCTAGGTCTTGTGAACCCAGCTATCTTTTTAAATTTTTGACCTACTTCTGTCTCTGATATATGCTATATAAATACAGTCTCTGTATCAATGTCATCTTGGTGAGATTTTGTGAAAAACAGGGTCCACCTCATGAAGATGCTCACCAGGACTTGAGGATGAATTCAGTTTCAGCAGTACTACTCTCGTTTGCTTGCTGACTTATCATCTCTCCATTCAGACCCCATTATCTCTCCATTCAGAGTGTGTGTGTGTGTGTGTGTGTGTGTGTGTGTGTGTGTGTGTGTGTGTGGTATGGAAGAACAGCCATGGCAGGACTAGATACCCAGTGATATGATCTTTGGCTCTAGATGATTGCTTTTGTTGAAATGACATCTTGACCTCATGTGCAAACATGGGGAAAGGAGTTGTGGATGGATGGATGGATAGATGGCTGGATGGATGAATGGTTACTGTTGTCCAAAGTTCCCGTTATCCTTCGCAGTCCACTAATGACTGCAATGGTTCCTGCCTCAGGGTACTTGGTTAGTGCTGGGGACCTTAACTTAAGAACAATTGGAATAGCACCTATCAGCTGGAATGATAAGTAAAGGAAGTGGAGAATAAAATGTTTAGCTCTGAGACAGTCTGCAGCCCCTAAAGAAGTAAAGGTGTTATTTGAAGACAGGCAGCGTTTTATGAAAAAATGCAATGTAGGCAACTTGGGCCAAATATATAGCAACCAAATATATATGTGTTTGTGTGTGTGTGTGTGTGTGTGTGTGTGTGTGTGTGTGTGTGTGTGTGTGTGTCTACTTTGAATCACTGAAAACTCATTCCACCGAATTTCAGTTCACCCTCAAAAATCGCTGGAAGCTCAAATCACTGAAAACTCATTTCACTGAATCACATTTCACTAAATGTAAGTACTGTTGAGCAAATAAAACATATATGCCCTTTTCCCCACTGTAGTGTGATCCTGGAGTTAGCATATATAGTTGGGGTGGGGGGTACAGCCCCCCACATTGGGGGGTGTGGGGGGTGTAGCCCCCCAACTACTTAGCTTTTATATTTATGAATCTCATTTCACTGAAAGCTAACAATATAAAACCAAAATTAGGTGGGGGGATACGCCCCCCCAATCCCCCAATGTGGGGAGATGTGCCCCCCACACACCCCTTAACTATATATACTAACTCCAGGATCGTACTACAGTGGGGAAAAGGGCATATATGTTTTATTTGCCCAACAGTACTTACATTCAGTGAAATGTTATTCAGTGAAATGAGTTTTCAGTGATTTGAGCTTTCAGCAATTTGATGTGAGTGCTTTGAAATTCAGTGAAATGAGTTTTCAGCAAATCAAAGTAGACCCATATATATATATATATATATATATATATATATATATATAGAGGGAGGGAGAGAGAGAGAGAGCAACCTTTCTTTGGGAAGGAAAACAGCCTCCCATTACTAATTGAGTTCAATAGGTCCTGCCACACAAAGCTTTTAAAATATTATCCGTCTTCGACAAGAATGCTGAATCTTCATCTCTTTGTAAAAAAAAAAAAAAAAAACACCAGCGCTAGTAACTTCTATACAAAATTAAAGGCATTCGTAAAAAAAAAAAAAAAAAAAAAAAAACAGACTTTTTCTGTTTAGGCAAATGCTTACTCTTTCTCTCTTTGGTAAAAGTCATATATGCAAGTAGCCTGCTAAAAAAAATGCTCTGTTTAGAAATAGAATGTTTCTTTATACACTACACAAGGGAAATGGATCTTCCTACGTCTCTAATTATTGTATAACATGTAGCATTTGCCAATCTTTGGAGTGTTACATTGCAGAAAATAAACAGATTAATAGATAATTCATTTCAAAATAATGTCAGCAAAGCCTTTACGGGAATTGTTAAGTTAATGCATGATGACACACTGCTGGCTTTATAGAAACACAAGCATGGCTTCTCATGCCAAAAAGCCTAATGATACAAAATTATCTGAGGTGAGGTAATAACAGCTAAAAGGTCTGTTTGCAGGATAAGAAAAAGTTTGCATGTTCATGTGGCTCAAAAACAGACAGGGAATCATTTTAAAGGGAAAACAAAGATGGAATTGTAAACTTAATAAGGAGTTTTAACTGCACAGTACCTATAAGAGGTCCTGCCCTCAATAACTTGTGCAAGCAGTTTTGCATTTTCCTGCAATCTGCTCCTAAAAATTGTATTTTGACAATGATAAATTCACACAACTAGTGAATACAGAAGATTGAACTCAAGTCATTACATGCATCAGATTTGCTATTAGTTGATTATAAGGTTATATAAAAATATGGGATTCATGTCATATGATTAAATGATTAAAATATATTGAACTTCACTTCAGTGAGATGAGAACATTGAATGTCTTAATCATTGAAAGCTAACATCAACGAATCTCACCACATCAAATAGCAATAGTTGGCCAACAGCTGCGACATTAGCATCTTACTTGTTACTTTTGGTATGTATAATATGGTGGTAGTTAATATGTATATTCTTTCCATCTTACGAGCAGCTTTTGGCCAACTATTGCTATTCAATGTGGTGAGATTCGCTGATATCAGCTTTTGATGATTAAGGTGTTCAGTGCTCTCATCTCACTGAAGTGAGGGTTGATGTTTTAATCGTTCATATGACATGAATCCCAAAAAATGTGGTGTGGATTTGAATTTCATCTAAACTTCTGGCTACTTTATTGAGCTTAAACCATAATTTTAACATATTTCGTCACTACAAGTTGATGGCTTCCTTTGTAAACAGTCAGAGGATATAAGCATTTTATTTTAGGTTGATATGCATCAAGAAATCAGTATGTAAATGTGAATGATACCGACAATTACTTAACAAACTTCTTGTAGCAGGTAATGAGCCATACCCTGACAATTTTTAAGCAAATCTCTTTATTGAGGAAAATGAACCGATCTTGAAGAAAAATTATGTTTCTGTGTTTATACCACTTTTCATGGTAACTAATCCCTGGATATATGTAGTAGTATGTAATGTGTCCATGCACTGGTTAATGTCAAAAGTATCATAAATTTTGGTAATACTAGCAACTGTTAAGGTTTTAATTTTCAAAACTTTATGGTGTATTAATTAAAAACTGGTTAGTGATATAATTGTTCCTTGTAATAAGTAATTAGCTGATTGACATGGGTTACAAAGCAGCTCTTTGATTTGTTTTGATTTTAATAGCTTCATTCTGAAATCTGGTCCTCTGTTTTTAACACTTTTATTACAAACGTTATTGTTCAGTCAATGCATCAAACAAATCAGTTTTCTCTTTCATATCGTAAAAATGTTTGATGTCATCAATGTCAACATAAATCTTCACAAGCTGTCTTTTACTTCCTATATCAAAAGTCAAAACTGTAGGGAAGATCATAGAGTGACTGTTGGAGAATACCCAGATCCCTTTTTATCCTAAATCTGAGTGATAGTCATTTTAACAAGCTCCACTCTGGAAAAATATAGCAGAAGGCTTTTAGTCGAAATAATAAAACATCTGTATTTTCCTTGTTGATGGCGAAGCTTTCCTGTGAGAAAAGTGTATAGCAGTAGTGTTATTTATAGGGATGGGTTGGTCTAGAGAGGTGGTTTCTGATATGCCAGTATCTTCACTCACCAGAATGAGGCCATAAGGTCCCGTCTCATTTGCATATACCCAAAAAGTGAACAAAAGGGTGCCAAGAAATTTAGTGAGCTGTCTCTACTAGGTATTCACCATTTTACACTCTGACATGATGGTCCAGGAATACTTATAAAACTAAATGAAAAGTAATCATCTGTAGATCTTTCGAATCATCTTCATCAGATCCATCAAACTATAAGAAAACATTCTACCTGTAGCTAGAGAATATGTAACATTAACAAAGTTGCCCGCTTTTATGGGGCCTCAGATCATTAAAACCACTTTTATATCTGTATTATTCTTGGATTCCATATTATGACTACATATAATTTGAGACTTACAAATAAAGTATCTCTTGGTAATAATGGAGTCCTTGTATAATTCTAAACTTTATGACTGATCCTTATTTAAGACTTTACCCTAAATACTTAACTGCTGGCACATTTTTATGTGGCCAGTATAGGATTGTATGGCCCAGCCTGCCCCACCAGCCTTGCCAGTGTGTGTGACTGGTGCACTGTGTGTTTGGAGTTTTATAGAGATCTTTCCTCTGATTTCTTTCTCTTTCTAATATCTATGTTGGATTAGCTGGTTTGGAGGTTGGGTCAGCCTGTGTTTCAAATTGATCAATCTCACACAGTTTAACACGGATTAATTACGATAATTTTGCAATCTTCCAATCATTACTAACAGATATTTTGTTTATAAAGTCTTGAATTATGTGCAGTCATAATATGGAACTCAGACTTAATGCCACAGTGTTTCCAGGTATTGGTGACAATGTTTCCATATTGCCAGTCTTGAAACTAAAATCTTTAGTATTAAGTACAGATAGGTTTATGGGTGTGTGTGTGTGTGTGTGTGTGTGTGTGTGTGTGTGTGTGTGTGTGTGTGTGTGTGTGTGTGTGTGTGTGTGTGTGTGTGTCAGAGGCATACTTGGCTCAGCCAGCAAACTACCACATCAGATATTCAAGTAAAGAGCAAAAAAAGAAAAAAGGACTTCTAACGACAGTGCCCACTTCATGCCCCCATTCTTCCCAAGTTCCATGATCAGGTACCTGGGCTACTGAAATGCAGGAACCAATCAGGTTCCATCTCTGTGCCCTCCCCCCGACCCTCCTGTCTTACAAACTTTGTTAAAAAGACAGATGCTCCTTCTTCAATTGGCACACCAACCAGGTGATCAGATACATGCCCCTTGCCCCAGCTCATGAAAAGAATAGCATTAAAAAAAGTCCTCAATCAGGTACTAGTTTAAAAAATTAAAAATATTTTTTTTCTTTAAACTGTAGCAAACTGCTTGCTGCAAAAGTAGCAAGACGTTACTACAGTTTATATGCAATATGGAGAGCTACAGTGTTCAGGTTTTAGTTTAAAAACAAGGTTTTAAACTATAGCAAAATGTTTGCAACAATTTAGCCAGCAGCTGCTACAGTGTAGATGACACAGAAAGCACTGTAGCACTCAGTTTTTGCTGCAAGTGCAATACCAGCTTTTAAAAGCAGTATGCATTAAAAAAAGTGATTGGGATCAGCCAGTTGTGCCCTCCCAACAGTTTGCTCCTGGGATCCTTGCCCTTTCTCCCTGCCCTTGCTATGCTACTGGTATGTGTATACAATGGTACTTACATAACAGCATTTAAGTGTTTTATCAGTTTAATTTTTTGCACAGGCTAATTTTATTTGCTGATTGTGATTGGCTATTGCTGATCATGATTGAGTTTTAATATTTAAAGTTAGGCTGAGAATGTTTTTAACAGTTTTAATAAAGTCCATTAATTGCTGTGGGATGAAAGTGCTCCACTGCTTTTGGAATAAAACACATTTTCTTGTGAAGACAGAGGAGCTATTTTAGTTCTTAGACATTTGTTTTGTCCTTCACTGCCTTGCCTATGGAACTTTTTGCTACATCGTTTTAGACTTTTGGCATTAAGTAGAGCCAAATTAATGAGTTCCAAATTAGAATTTACTATGTCTATCAGATGGACTCTGCTTACAAAGGCACTATGGGGTAGCAGTGGCACTAGTCAAAATGTGAAAGCATTGATATGAGAGGTGTAGACCATCCTTGGCAAAGCAGGAAGGCTTATCAGCCATTTCCAAGCTGACGCATGCTGTATCACCTGAGAATGATGCCAGCAACATAGCCCATTATTAAAGCCAATTATCTAGTTTTCAAATCTTGGCATCATTCTGGTTGGTGGCAAAATGCCTATCAAGACCAGTGTCTTTCCTTCCAAAGACACATATGTAGCAAGCCCAGTCATTCCCTTCTGCATGTGCCTCATATGAATCACTGTCAGTCATAATCCATAATGGAGGGATCGAAGACCACTTATTACATCCTGGCTGTTGACTCCAGAAGACAGCTGTCACTCTGTTCTTAGCCATCTTAATGAGGATGGTGTCCATGTGGGAGGTTGGCATAATGGTTAAGGTGTTTACTTTTCACACAAGGTACAGTGTTTGATTGTCACATGGGTTAACTGGCTAGGCTTAAAATGGCCCACAAGGGCAGTTAGCCTACAACCAACCAACCCATGAGATGGCTAACATTAGAGTTTTCTATTACTAAAACTTTACCGTGCTTAAATATCTCAGTGGGCCATAAGAGTGTGGATTCAGTACCCGTGTGGCTCTTAGATGTATGTAGACTGTCAGTGGATGTGAAGGTTGAAGGTGGGTATGTTGCTGTGTGAACTGTCTGAGGTTTCTTAATCTTTAGCCTGGAAGGCCTAGGCAGCATTTTCCTAACTCATTACAGTCTAGTGACACTTTCTAGAATTTCTGCAGTTGCATCCTACTGAAGCCTCTAGGCATCAAGTACTGCTTGTTCATATTTGCATTAATAATTCCAAAATTACGCTATGTACAAGGCATTGGAAGATTTCATCTTAAAGGTGACATGGTGGTCAATACAGTAGTATTGATATTTGACCTGTGACTAATGTAGCTAAAGAGATATTGAATGTTATTTGTATACTATTCTGTGTATTGTAATAATTTGTCTCACAATTGAAATGTCAGCATTCAAAATGCCGAGTGCCGAAAAGCCAAAAAAGAAAAATAGAATGAAAACGTGAGGAAGAGGGAATCTCTAAAATCACTCTTCTCTTTAAAACATCTTTTTCCAGGCTGGTAAGCCCCCCCACACACACACACACACAAACATATATACCAACTCCAAGATCACCATACTTCAGAGAAAAAGGAATATTCCAAGAAATGCATCTTGGATTTAGTATATGTGTGTCTGTTCTTTTGTCCAGTCAGGCACCACATTTAACATTTCAAATGGTTACTTAATAGTTCCCATATTTCTCTAAACATCTCAACAAACAAGTGACACAGACAGAATCGCTTAGCCTCATATGAAAGCTAAGAGCTGTGTGAAGATAACGATGCTTGCTGTGTGTGTTGCTTGAATGGTTACTGAGATATGGTAAGCTTTTTATACAATATTACAAAATTAATATTTACTGTATGCATTGCTTATTATAAAATCCATTTTAAGATCTGCAGTCAAATGCAGTCACTGAGAAGATTGCGTTGTCATGAATAGTTTGCCATTTACAGTTGTCTAGTAGGACTAAATGGTTCTAGAGATATGAACATTTGTTTGAACTGTGAAGTGATAAGTTCATTATTTAATAGGCTTAGTCCATGCCTATAAATTGAAAAGTGCTCCCCTGGATAGAATGAGTTAACAACTGTAGCATAAGCTAGTTTAGTAAAAGTGCTGTATGCTGTGTTAGTGTGATTGCCGTTCCTACCAAATATGTTCTGATATGAGAAGGTAGACTCCAAATTAAGTAAATGCTTACACCTCTTACATACTGAATCACTGTGAGGAAGCAATACAGAGTTCTCAATAAGCATGGGGCAGTTATTACTCTGCCTCAAAATGCCTAGCGCTGTCAAATTGGCTACAGAAGAGGCAAATGCTGACTGACATTCCATACTGATCAGTACAGAAAAAGGGGGTATAACAGGACATGATGTGTTAATAAGGGCCATATAGTGGTGCAACAGTTATCATTGTCACCTCATTCCAAGAGGTTCTCCAGTTCGATTCTTGGCTGGGGTGCTTTCTGTGCAGAGTCTGCATGTCCTCCCTGTGTGCACTTGTGTTTTCTCTGGGTGCTTTGGTTTCCTCCTACATTCCAAAGAAATGCATCTGGAGAGTTTCTCCCTGGGCCGCAGCAGAAAATGGGATCTGTCGCAGTCGGACTTTCCTGGTAAACAAATGTTAAATAAATAATTATTTTCTCTTGGTACAACACAAAGGTGGATAATTGTCTGGATTAGAAAAAGGTGATCATGTGGAATATGGTTAAAGGATACAAGAATATGAACTGTGACTTCTGTAATATTCAGATAATATAAATTATTTTCATTTGTCCACGATATAAGGCTTCCTATAATCATAGGTCCTAGAATTATAGAAAAAAAAAGCAGTTAAGGAGAACAGTGAATGTTGGCAATTGCTATTCTAATTTAAAGTATTTTTAGCTGGGAGACAAGTCCCCCACCCCGCAACTTCCACTGTGACAGGTTACACCCTCATAGTCTTATTACTTATATATACTAACTCTGAACTCACAAACTTTGCAGAAAAGAAAATAATCTAAAACATAGCATTATCAGACGTGTGTGTGTGTGTGTGTGTGTGTGTGTGTGTGTGTGTGTGTGTGTGTGTGTGTGTGTGTGTGTGTGTGTATACATATATATATATATATATATATATATATATATATATATATATATATATATATATATATATATATATATATATATATGAAAAACAAAAGATACCTGCAATCAAACAATAATTTGAAGAGTTGTTTTACTGCTAGTAGGTAAATTATAATGGCAAGGCCAGGAAAGAACATGATTGCAGATTCACATATGCAGTAAAGGGCCTGTGTTTGGCTATTGAAAAATAAAAAAAGTCAAACGGCTAAATACAGAACTCAAAACAGCGAAAGGTGAAATTACCAAACAACGACATCTGTGAAAAAAAATTCATCGAATGACTATAGTTGGCCAACAACCAGGAAGTAACACGATGCATAAGGTGAGTGAAGTGAAACCTTTTAAATTTGCCCTATTCCCCACTGTAGTGCGATCTCAGAGTTGGTATATATAATTAGGAGGGGTTGGGGGGCACAACCCCCCACACTGGGGGGTGTGAGGGGTGCCCCCCCCAGTTGGTTTTGTTTGTGATGTTGGCTGACTATGATCATTTGATGATTTTTTTTTCACAGATGTCATTGTTCGGTAATTGCTCCTTCCACTGTTTTGAGTTCGGTATTTAGCTGTTTTGACTTTTTTATTTTTCGTTAGCCAAACATAGACCCATGCAGTAACACTAGATATATTATCTAACTGAACAGACTGTTTACATATTATAGCTCCGTCTGTTACTTAATAATAGTACTGAATGGTTTTATCACACATTTAAGTACCATAAATTAACATTTGTAGTTTGTAATATACATGCTTGGTTACTAAGAGATTGTATCCTTAGTTACTAAACTTAGTGCCTCTATGGCAACAGAGGAGTTGGGATAGTAACCTAGCTAAGTACGAGAGGTGAATCCACTTCACAACAGAGTCCTCCATCTGAGATTGTGCTGGTAAATAATGTTTATCTCTGAACCTCAGAAAACCCAGTGGTTATCTATTAATTGTAGTGTTTGTTCATTATGTCAGAATATGTTTTGGCTCATCCATCCTTCAATGGGTATGTATTTGCTTCTCTCTCTCCTAGTATGACTATGGTCATCTTTCCTTCTGGGGGTGACTGTAGTCATCTATCTGCATTAGGAATTATGACTGGTGCTTCTGCAATCCAGCAGTCAGTTGATTGTGAATGTTACACCTCCTTGTACATGAATACTTTGAATCTGGTCTGCTGTATATCTCTATGTATCACCTTTCATATCAATTATACATTAGGGGCCCTACTGTTGAAATCATATGGTTTCATTTCTGCTGGTCATTTATGTAATTGTACATCATCACACCCTGCCTTGCTGAAAAACTTCTGACTGACCCGTCTTGCTTAACTTCAGATTGTTTTCCATTTTTGTTTAAAAATCAGGTTTCATTGGGTATTTCACCTAACATACTTTTTAAGAGCAGAGCTGAAACCGGGTCAGTGGTTGCATACACCACATTTTGATGCATTACTTAAAAATGCACTCTGCTGAGCTATAATGGCTTATGTTTAGGGTTCAAAGCTTTGATTGTTTCTTTGAATGTTTGAATAAACATTTATGTTTTCCTAGTTACTGTATACCCTCAGTTTTCAAAAGTTTTGAATTCGGGGATTTTGCCATTGATACTTTCTTTTGTTAGGCAATTTCTGGCAAACGCTGCTCACGATACTAAAACAGACTCTTCTAGACCTCTCAACCCCTTAGAAGAAAAAGAAATCTGGACAAAGCCAAAAATAATGGTGGGGCAAAAGCTTAAAATAGGTATAGATTTTAAATATTGCTCTTATAAACTTAGAAAACTGCTAGAATAGGTTTTGCATTAGCATGCATTTTTCTGAAGAATATGAAGTCTGAATCTGAAATGCCTGTCATTATTTAGTGAGGTCAACCCTCAATGATTTGTCAGAAAACCACAAATTTTATAAGGAACAAACCAAAAATATGAGGCAAAAATCTGAGCATTCTGCAAAATTCTGGACAATTAAGAGGTATCGTCTCTTCTGACACTGAAGAATCCATTTAAATAATCCCTGGCTACTTAAGAGAGCATACCTACAGCAAATAAGAACACAGAATTCATAAACCAATATGCAGATATGTTATGAACGCACTACCATGGCAGTGGGGAACATTCACAGGGCACAATTAGTTGTGATGGTACATTTTGTGTCAAATGGAATCCAGTGAATTTTGCTAAATTTTCTATTTGCTTCTTAGTTCCAGTTCAGCACAACAATGGTAACTGTACAGTCTGTTGAGTCACAGTCAATCAGTGGATCATTCCATAGAATTTGCAAACTTTTCCTGAGGTTGTATGACCTTATAGGATGTTATATTAAGTAAAGGTGAATGGAGTAAAAGGCCCTCGCATATGCACGGGCTTGTCCCCCATTTCAGGCATGTCAAGCAACTCCCCCCCTTTCCTGGACTCCCATGTTTCCAACTCTGACTCTTGTTCCTTCTTCCAGGGATCCTTGTCACAGTACTTTCAGTAGTCAGCATTTCTCTTTTCCCACCCACTTTTGCCACACTCATAATCTGCCTGTACTCTTCCATACAGCTTCCCCTACGTATCCTGTGAGTTTCATGTGCAGCCATCATGCTGCATAGCAGTATTGTGTCATGATTCATTGATTTACCACAATTAAGTACTCAGCTATAGATCCTTTGCTGCAGACATAAAAGGAACACATTTCACCAATAACATATTATGTAACAATAATCTACAATATAAAGAAAAGCAGGAAAATATTAAACATTGCTTAGCTCGATCTTAGTTATCTTAAATGTAGTCCAATCAGGAATTGATACACTGAATATTATAATGCAACAACTAAGCTATCACTGTTCACATGTAATAATATCGATATTCATTCAGCCCGAGTAAATATATATATATATATATATATATATATATATATATATATATATATATATATGGGTTACATTCACTAGGACAAATTTGCGATTAGTATGGCGGCGTTATATCAAAGTATGTTTCTTCATTTGTTAGTACTGATCAAATAAGTGCAGGCCACCTTAGCTAAGCAGTATAAGTGAATGTGTAATGTTCCTTTCATTTACCCTGCTGATGCTTCAGGTGGTGTGTGCTTTTTTTGTGTTCAGTCTTTGGTTCTGCTGTCAGTTGATCATCACCCCCATCCATGGCCAGTCACCCCATTCATTTCTCATCAATGGGGCAATGGGGTGAGGGTCAGGCAGGAGAGGGGCATCATACTTTCTGAAATTAGGAAAAGATAACTTTGTTAAGCACCTCTCTGGCTATTTATGAATTCTTTTTTTCAATTTCCCCCATCCTCAATGCACACAACCAGCAAGGCTTAAGAGAGGGGCATGCAATGTGATGATAATGGGGGAATTCCCCCTCCCTTCTACAACATGTGTTCCTTCTAGGCATCCTTGTCCCACCACCTAAGGCATTAACATTATGCTTCCTGGTCTTCACCAGGACATTAAAGCCACACAATATGACACTCAGCTCCTCCCTTCTCCTTATGACAGATGAGTGGGTCACACCCTTTCACTCCACCCCCTTTCTGTCCCCTACAATGTCATTAGTAAATATGTGTACACTTATAAAGAATGAACCCAACCCAACAGGTGCTAAAGAGTAAACTCTGTTATATGATACCTCCACTTAAATTTCCCCAATATATTGTAACTTACAGAAAGCTGCAGTCTAGCCTTGGCCACTGCAAATAAGGCAAGGTATTTGCAACTTGTAGTGTATTTTAAAATGTTGTCATATTCTCTCCTAATAATTAATAAGCTGAATTTATAAATAATCACTGTTCAGTTGCCTGGTGAAAGCACAGAGAAGTGTTGTGGTATGAAAAACAGCAATTACAAATGTATAGTTAGAAGGTCTACACTACTGATCAAGCATCCCAACACTGCTCAGTTCTGCTGAGTGGTGCTGCATTGGAGCAACAGTTTCATAGTGTGCAGTTCTCATAGTACAGTACAGAGCAGTGCAACACTTGTATCAGAAGTATAGTGTCAGTAGTGTACCTGCTTCCACAGGTAAGGCATCCCTAACACTGTAACCACCTGGTTGGACACCCGCAAAATACACATACTTGATATCACTGGGTATCAATTCACACCACCAAGTGACGCTACCAGTCTTATGTACTAAGAGGCTAAGAATTAGGAGTGGCTGAAAGTACTCAAGCACAACTATCAGCAGAAACATTTGGTAGAAAAGGGGTAGATAGGACAGCAGGAAAGGGGGATGATAGCAAATAAAGGGAAACCCACAAGGAGAACATGTAAGACAGAGTGCAAGGTGGGAGCAGGAAGGCAGAATACATTTCTGACAATACATACTCCTTTTTTCCATATAAAGACAGTAGGGATGAGGGGGTAAGGTATGCATGGGGCAAATGGGAGTGAAAGAGAGGCAGGATAGACAGTAGGAACAAACACTCAAAACAAAAACAGTACAGGCAATAAGGGTTCTACGGTAGATATGAAGAAGAACTTTGGGTCATAAAGGATGGACATAAATATACAGACAGGAGACTTTTGACTTTTAGCAGTTGGCGAGGGTTGGAACACATCCAAGGCACACGAGATATGGGACATGATATATATATATATATATATATATATATATATATATATATATATATATATATATATATAAGGGGTCACACTTGGCAAAGGGCCAAGTGGGATATTAGGTGTGGAGGCTGCCAATGAAGGTTAGAGAAACAACACCATTTGATGTCCCCATTAACCAACAGCAGGATCCTGTTGACCCTCTAGTGGCCTGACATCAGGATCCTGGATCTTGAGTGAAATTGCTATTTGCTGCAGAAGGGATTGCATTGGGCCAAATCAATTCCCCAGTCTGATGTCCCTCTGTTCTCAATTAGCTGCTGTATTTATAATCTTGCTACAGATGAACTGGCAGGCTTGGCTACAAGAAAGAGGCCTCCACCCCTCTTATGGGGAGACATCACCATCCCCAGCAGCAGATGCAATACATGCTACATTAGTAGAAGGCTATGGTGAAGGTGCCCAGTCCTCTTCCTCATCATCAGTATCAGGTGGACCTGTACAGTGGAGACGCAATAGGAAACTTTCCATAGTGTAAACATTTGCAACGCATACACTGCACTCCACCTCAGATGTCAGTCCCATATACCTCCATTGCCAACAGTCTGACCATCATCCTGTGGCACCCCATCACATTAAGTCAGCCCTCTTCCTGAGCTTCAGAGTAATGAGGCACACAGTACAACTACTTGACTGATTGCATGTAGTAGGAAGTCTGTCACTGAAAATATAGTGCAAAAATCAAAATCAAAAAAGCTTAGGCTGGCAGCACCTCAGGTCATTGTACCTTTGTCTAACTGTTCCACAGTGCATGAAATGCCTATCACTGTGGTGAGCTGGAGGCTTAGGTCATACCAGGGATGTTCTATAAAGGTCCATCATAACAACCTAGGACCCCCTGCCTGAAGTCCATGTGAAGGAGATACAGGAAGAGCTTTGTCCCATACATGCATCATACAAGAGCCCAATGCTTAGTACAAGCATCCTAGCCAGACAGATGACAAAGCCTCTAACTGAATTGAAATGTCAGCCACATATGACGCATGCACATGTGGGAATTGTGTCACACACAAATATTTTCTGCTTAGTTACAGGACTCTTGGATGTACCAGCCCTATTGTGCCACAGCTGTCATGCATGGTCTGCAGATTAAGAGGCAGGCACAAATGCATGATTAACTGATTCAGACATACTTGTGACAGAAGCCCTCATCTCTATAATAATATGTAAATAGGTAAATATTTGCAGAATTTGAAGCCTGGTTATTATTTGGTCACTTGCGAACTGTAAAGAACACAGTAGTAGGAACACAATCTGGAAGAAGTTACTGCACACTTGGATAACTAGATTTGGATGGGATGGTAAATGTTTTCTGCTTCAATATTTGTTCTCAGATATCACAATACAGACAGAATGTTAGCCATGTTACATAGGTATATTACCATGGAGTATCAGAATTCTGTTCTGCTTGTCCTACGGATACATTTGTTGCATTGGATGTTGGAAACAAATTGCAAACCAGCCTAGTGGCTGCTCTCTTCCAAGATGAACACAACTCTGACCTAAAACTTCTAAAACTGTTTATATTCATCAGTATTTTACATCCTGAAGTATATCTCTGAACCGTCTTAAGAAGACCTAAACAGAAGGTTTTGGTTATGATACCTTAATTCTAGCTGTCCAGCCAAGGGGGTTACTTAAAAACTGATTTTTGACTTTAACATCAGTTGTTAGGTTTAACATTATGGATGTCTTTTCCGTTCATTTATTTTGTTATATATTTCAATGTATTCTCTTTGATTAATAGAATATTATAAAATATTTTAATTGTTATTTATTCCTTAGCAATGCTTACAGGTTGAGGCCTTAAGTATAATGATTTAACAAATGATGAATGTTAGCAATCATTTGAATACATTATCTAGATGGGTGGATTTTGAAGTTTCAGTGCACTGTTTAAGTTTGGTAATGTCAGTAAAATTCATAATCATGCACTGGCAACTGCACAGGGCTATGATAATACCGTATCTCTAAGTTTGCAGAACTTTCCTGATTTTGCTTCATATTTTTGCCTTGTCCCTCATAAAAGTTTTGATTTATGGGTAGTCACTTAGGATAACACTCAGTCATTATTGCCAGTTATTGCAGATTCATACGTTTTATTTTTCGGAAAAAGCATGTTGATGCAAATAATATTGTTATATTATCTTCTTAAGTGAATTAGAGTAATATTTAAGACTTGTCCCTGATTTTCATTCATTGATTGTACACAAATATGTACATGCACAAGCCCAACTTTGCAGCTCTGTGAAAATAGCTGCAAGTCACATTGATTGCCTTCCAGAAATGTTCTTATGAAATTGTATTCACTGAAATGTGGAGAAAATGGGAGTACTGGAAAGTCAAAAAGGAGAAAGAGCAACCAGTGGAACATGCATGTGGACACAAGGACAGAAAGTGTTATAGCAAGGCCGAATGGTACATTTTTTGGTGGGGATAGTGTCTGTTTCTTTATTAAGGAAGGATAGATGGGAAATTATATTAGGGAAAAGAAAGGGATGAAAAGATAGTAGAGGCATGGAACCAGGGGCGCATGAACACGCAGAAAATGCAGACAAAGACCAACGGGGAGATTCTGATGCAAACAGGGGGTTGCCAGTTGAGATCCAGACATACTGACTGAAGGAGAGTGAATGTGGAAAGGGAAAGACTGAACAGCAAACAAGGGAGAGAGGGAAACACAGGTAAGAGGAACACCAGGATGGGAGATCAGATGTGGAACCACCTCCAACTTGCACTACCCAGGAAGAATGACTGTCCTTTCTACTGGGCCCTCCTTCAGATGACATACAAGGCAGAGCCAGACTGAGTGCCGCAAGTCCACAAGCCACACAAAAACCCTCTGCAGGAAGTCAATGTGGACATTAAGCTGCTGGTCACAAAATCACCCATCATCTTCTGCAGCTTCAGCTGGGTGGTGAACTGTGCCCCTCTGTCTGTATTACTAAAGGGAACAACAGTACTCCCCTCCAATGATCAACCACTAGAGATCACTAAGGACACCTCCAAGTTGCCCCATGCCATAGGACTTGTGTCACCTGATGGAAAGGTAGGCACAGCTGTGGCTGATGCTACATAAAATAGTATCATAAATGGAGAGAGAAAAAAATATATATATATAAACAGAAGGATAGTAACAAAGAAAGAGAGAGAGAGAGAGACAATCATTACTATCCTGTCTGCATTTGGTAGTATCCTTGCATGTGGACTTGGCATGCTACCATGCCAGGGCCAATAGTGCTGAAGTTTATAGAATGTGCAGAGTTCCTACTGGATGATATGCAGGGAGGAGTGCAGCAGCAGCATACCGCTGGCCTGGAGGGGATACAAAAACTGCAGAATAGTGCTGTTTGCCATAAGAGACCATGGAGGGTGTGTTATGAATGAAGGCATTTGATATCTTGGTCATGTGCTCATATCTTAGTCATGTGCACTTGGACAGTGTTAGCATGTAGGCGGCCCAAAATGCATTTAGTGCCAGTGAGGTGCATTAAAGCCAGAGAAGCAATTGTTGGCATCATGGGTAGCTGACAGTGTATTGTGGGCAACCAGCATAATGTAGGCTCCTATGCACCATGGGACAGAACTGCTGTAATACATGAATGCCATCAATATGCCATGTGGAAATGGCACTGGCTTGGGCATATAGTGGAATGATACACTGTCAAAAGGATGAGATGCATACCCTTCATGCCATAACACCTTCCTGCATTATGGAAGTGGTTACAGTGCACTTCTGTATCAACAGCCCTGCATGTCAGGCTCCATGTAACAGTGGACATGTTGTACAGGCAAACTGAACCAGGCATCTGTACACAATTATGATTAGAAGGATCCGCAGGACAGGTATAGTGTGCATGTGGTTTGGTGAAGCAGCATACATAAAGAGATTATGTCAGACAGTGTATAGTACTGCTACATATAGTGTTACAGGTACCTCTATGTAATATAGCAGTATCAAATACAATGGTGCTATTATATACAACAATAACTATAAGATCACAGGCATCATACTCACACCTGTGTCTTGAGAAATGCTCCATTCTTCTCCAATACAGGAGCATATGCTCTGCAATTTGCTCCTGAAATGAAACATTAGCAAAAAGACAAGTGTCATGAATTAAATATTCTGCAAAGGTCCATTCAGCTATATCTAAAATAACAGGGCAGTGGTCTGCCCTGCATGCTTATATATCTCAATTGTACTTCTCTGGCCTCTTCTTCCCATTTAAATAGAAGGTTAGAATGCCACCTCCTCAGGTCACTATAGTGGTGCCTACACTGTTCACCAAAGTGACTGATTATGATAGCAGAAGTTGTTGCCCTGGCAAGCTTCTGCCAGACATCCACTTTATATCCTCATAAGAGTTCCTCAACAGGCACTCCTGATGGTCTAGATAAGTGATGTACAGAAAAATGTTGGTCTCCTTAGATTACCACCTTAAAGTCGTTCAGTAGCCATAGCTGTTTAGCAGGTCACAGTTCAGAGAAAAACTTTGGCCTTTTCATGTCCACACTCATTACTGCTGTCAACATGTTATATGTATCTTGGGGCACCTCATTGGCAAGGCAAGCTGCAGTGCCACCCTATAGTAACGCTATTACACATGGCATGGCAGGATGGTGTTAAGGTGGGAACTATAACATGTTACAACTGTAACATAAACACAATATCAACATTTGTTTCTATTTCTGTACAATATCACTTGTACAAGCCATAATGTGACTTTGTATCCAATGTTCATGTTGGGGTCATTGAGCTGCCCATGCATGCACACTATGCTTTGCAGGTACTCATACAAGTGCACAATGTTGACCGAGCCTTGTAGGATGCCATAGATGAATTTTGTAATGTGATAAGTGCAATTCAGCAACACTCACTGTAAACAGGCTCATTAGCATAATGGCCACACTAAGAGATTCAGCACATTATTGTGCTGATCACATTATGAAGGCTCTCCACTGAGCAATCTGTGAAATAAGAAAACACCGAATGAATTAGAAACTCTGTCAGATTCACAACCAGTTAAGAGAGGTACGTGATTTGGGAGTGGTATTGTTTTGACTTTGTTTTTAAATATGCTATACTTGCATGATATTTCCTGAACTGTATGCCACTGTGTTGAGGTAGGGGGTTGAGCTAATGGATTCAACTGAGAACAGGTGAATACTGCCTGGAGTAAGAAGATAGGGTTTATGCCATGGCAGTAAACTTGCAGGTGATGATATGTAGTTGTTTAACTGCAAAATAGTACAGGTTGGTGTGTGCAACACCATGTGGGAGATGTAAATCCTGGTTTACTGATAATGTAAATCATGAGTGTTGTTCTGCTTGATTCTGTGTAACACAGATATGCAGCCGTATAAGCTGTGATGGCCTGCAGGGGAAGGTTATACATATGCAGTTGGCAGTACTGTTTGAGTCCTTTGAGTACTATATGTCTGTGTACTGAGAGGGCAGTTACAGCTGATGTGTCACTGCCTGCAAGTAGAAAAACATGTAGTACTGCCCTCTCAGTACTAGATGTTTGTCTACTGAGAGGGCAGTGACATATTAACTGTAACTTTTCCTGTATTGGGAGAGGGGATGGAGGGATTATTGCATGTGCCTCCAAGGAATATCCATGTACCTTTTGCAGTCATCTCCACTTTTGGCCTGCAGATGCAGGGAAGAGTGTGCATGTCTATGCAGTTGAGGGGTGAGGGTGGGCCTATACTTGCATGAGTATGTCTAATACTTTATTAATGCCCGACTGCAATGTCATGCCTGTTCCAGGGATTACTTTAGAGGATTTTTTTTCCCTAAGGCCTCTGTAGCACACATGGGATTTTTCTCATCTTTACCAGGGTGCTGTATAGGTTTACTATCATTATTTCGAATGACACTCAGTCAACCACACTATGTTCAACAACAGAAAGTCGAACATGGCAATGTTGAACTTTAAAAGCAAGCCTAGGAACAGGTTGTAACATGGGTCGAGATAGGAGCGAGGTTTGTAGTTCGGCAATAGCAGTGAACCCCTATCTCGACCTATGTTAAAACCCGTTCCTAGGCTTGCTTTTAAAGTTCAGCATTGCCTTGTTCGATTTTCCGCTGTCAAACATAGTGCAGTCAACCGAGTGTCATTCGAAATAATGATAGTAAACCGCTGTATATCTGGACAATGATTGTTGCATTGGGGTGGGGGGCCTCCACGCATACTCATGTAGAAAGATTATATGGATAATAGTAAGGGATTGCACATACATCCTGAAGGATGTCCTGGCCTTAGCCTCAGTCTACTTTTGGGTTATAGACACACTACTCTCTGGAGGTCGTATACCAGTTATGTACACTGTAAGGGTGGGGAGCGTGACATTCACTGTTTATGTCATTGTCAGAGAGACTGTTTAATTATGGCAGGGGATCCATGGCTTGGCCTGTAGCACTTCTACACATTAAGGGAATATCAGTTTAGTTAGAAGCTGTATATCTGACACTGTGAACCACAAACATACAGAAGTCATGAGTTATTCCAGATGCATTTCTGTTTTGTACAAGGTTTCTTTTACAGGGTAATATGGCCCATGGACACATGTCAAGGCAACACCTAGAAACGTACCGTACATACTGCCAACACCGTGTCTTGTCCTTCATCATGGTTTGCATGTAAAATGGTTTATGTTAGTACTGGGCATTTTCTTGTTTGCTGTGGCAGGGGTGTAGCATGTATGACATGCCACCATCCTATAGGTATATTTCATTGATTTTGCAGGATCTTAGGACTGAAGAGAAAATTCTCCTAGGAAGAGAATGACATCCTGCTGCATGTAAGCATGATTGGCAGTTGCTTCAGGACATGAAATTTGAGGATCTATATCACATTATCGAAATTCCAAAATGTCGAACACCATAAGCTCGACCTTGGAATCTCAAAATGTGATATTCTTGAACGCTCAGAACAGCAAATTTTTTCCAAGGGAAAAAATTAGCTGTTCCAAGAATACACACAGCACAAGCACACCAAAATACATCATACACACTTCACAGAATCCTACACTAAACCGTACATACACTACTACCTATCCACTTACCTTAACCCAACCCTAACCCTAAGGTCCCTAACTAACGCACACTCACCTTACCTACTCCCTAACCCTAAGGTCCCTAACTATCGCACACTCACCTTACCCGCTCCCTATCCCTAAGGTCCCTAACTATCACACACTCACCTTACCTCGGTCCGTTCACACACTTACCTTAACCCGGTCCGTCACCTTCGCACCACAGTCGAGGAAATAGCGAAGCCGCAGAAACGGCCCACCGAATACTTTTCCTAGGAAAGTATTCGGTGTTCTGCAGCTTCGCTATTTCAAGCATTCACTGAATTGGGGTCGATATTATAACATTCAAAGTTTTAAGACTTTGATGTTATAATATAGACCCGAAATTTGACTGGGCCTTCCGTGAGCATTTCTGGTGTGACCTTTTACATGAGATCAGTGCAGATGGGGACAAAATAGACTGTACAAGCAGGTCCATAGGAGGCTTACCGACATAAATGTGCATGCTTGTGTAAAATGCAACCAGCCTCACACAGGATCAGAAGGACAATAGAGGGGGGAGTCTGCCAGCAGAGTCTGCACTGACAGACATGCAGGAGCAAATGACATATCTGTTGAAGAGTGTAGACTCTTCTTGTATCTATGATGCAGTTATTTACCTGGGTGCTGAATGGCACAAAGTGCCTAAAATCTCAGCTGGGGATGCCCCAGGTGTGTATGTCATTACATATGGCACTAACCATGCTATCTATCCATCTCTGAGCCCTACAACTAATGAGCATGGTCATGCGTCTCAAGCTCTTAGAGTAAGAAATCTGGACAAAGTCATAAGTAGAGACACTTTTTAAATATTGCTCTTACAAATTTAGAAAGTTGATAGAACAACAGGTTTTGCATTAGCATGGATTTTCTGAAGGGTATGAAGTCTGAAACTCAAATATCTGCCATTATTTTCTAACTTCAATCCTCAATTCAATGATATGCAAGAAAACCACAATTTTATGAGAAAAAGAACAAAAATATGAGGTAAAAATCTGGAGATTTTGTGTAAATCTGTACAGTTGGGAGGTATGAGCATGGTTTCTTTGTTGTTAGAGGAGCATCGGCAGTACAATTACAACATCAGTCTTCCTAAGGTATGTTAACAATAGGTTTTCCATAGCACTCCACTAGACAGGATTACTTCAGGTGGGATGCAGATGTTGGTGAAGGGTTCATTCCTAGACTTTGTTACACTTAAACGTGTTTTCGCAGGTGCTATGTGCCATGTTCCTCCACCACAGAAATAGGCATGCCTGATGTTAAAGAACTGTCTGGACCTGAAAATGATAGTAGCCAAATCTTGGCACAGTCAGAGATCATATCATGATGCCAGTGGTAGATGCTAGTAATGTGGCAGCCATATCCACTCCCTCTTCCAAGAATGCAGCTCCTGTGCAGGCATGGGTAACTCACTGACCAAGACACAGCATGCCACAGTAGGACAGGATGTGACCAGCACATCAGCACAGGGCATGCTTTCCTATCCAGTGGGTGAGTCACCCTTGGATCCCACCAGTTCCACTAAGCACAAGGAGGACATCAGCAGGCCAGGATACTACTGCCTGGCCATGCTGTAGGTACTGCCCTCCTGTGAGTCTCTCTATGGCCACTATTCATTGTTTGCACAGGGCCATTATATAGGTACAATCAGAGACCAATTAGTGTATAGAACATTCATCTCTGCTGCTGGTAGTGTATTCAAAAAGGGCTACTAATGTGCACCCCCTTTAAGAACAAGTGTAACCCCCCCCCCCCAATTGTAGCAGATAGCAGCTGCTTACCTGTTGTCAGCTGCTATATTGCACAGCTGCAAGGGAAAACTCATCTCTAACAATACCTCTAGGTAAATGATATAATGTACCAAGGACTAGAGCCTTATCTGCTGTATTTTTGAACTATTTTCATTTCCCTTTATAGGAGAATATTTGTAAAATTCTGCCTTGCAATTTCAGGGTACATGAGTGTTCTGTTCTCTGATGCCCCCTTTGACAGTTTACATTTGATGAGTTCTGCAGTGTGGGATTATTTCCCTTTATATGATAGAATTCCTTTTTCACTTAATTTTGAGGTGAGCAACATCTACTGTACACTTAGTATAGGATAATGAAATATTTATTTTTGTTATACGCACCTCAATTGTTGCTTTACTTACCTGATTGTAGTCCTGGCTCAGTGATTTGGCGGGATGTTCTGAGCTGGTCTAGAATGATTGACTGCAGCTGATACTGCAGATGTAAAGATTTGCCTAACAGCTTCCTGCATTACATATAACCCTAGGTATCTGCGGTAGTTCTCTGAGGTGTCACCTTCTCGCACTGATTATTTCCATCATAGTACTTCTATATCCTCCTATCTGTAGACAGAATTCTCATCTCTACAGCTGGGTAGTGTATTGACAAATGTCTGTATTTATCAAGTTGTACTTAGATTTTACTATGCATAAAGAGTTTTGTGCCTGTAGTATGTTGAAGTATGTTATACAAGAACTTATCAAAAAGAAATATCAAAACTTGAACCATTATACTGAACAAAACAGTACCTCACTGAAACTAGTAGAAAAACTACACAATCTGCCTGTCTATAACCAATAATTCTTTATACCTCCTGAATCCATGTAAATCTCCATTCATAAAGCCAGTAACTCAGCAGGGTAATCCCTTTATTCCATTTACATTCCCAAACTGTGGAACTCACTACCTGTACCACCAAGACTCATTAACAGCCTATTCAATTTCAGAGGTCAACTTAAAGGC
The DNA here is from genome assembly GCF_019279795.1 of Protopterus annectens. Classification (NCBI taxonomy): domain Eukaryota; kingdom Metazoa; phylum Chordata; order Ceratodontiformes; family Protopteridae; genus Protopterus; species Protopterus annectens. The sequence goes on along the minus strand of NC_056737.1, from coordinate 636,215,155 downwards.
CATGTCAAGGACTCCTGTGCTCTTGCTCCTCACCAGGCTAACACTTAGCACAACTGACCCTTTCCCTTACCACCATGTTCCCACATCTCTCTTGTTCCCTGTAACATTTGGGCCTTAGTAATAAGCAGTGAAGACTCAATTGTAAATACAATGTATATAGTTTAAGTCTCTTGTAACTACTGCTTTACTCTCTAGTCTTGGAATAACACTTCTTTGTTCAAATGTATGTTCATAACTAACATTGTTATGCCTTCAACATGCTACTTAGTATTCTATTCCCTAAAGAGTATTTCACCTTAATATAACCTGAATAACTTATCTAACACCCACTTTAGTACAGGTATGTATATTTTTATTCACAATACCTATGTTTACAGCTGTTCTATTACAAATGTTTGTGTATAATATATTCCATTTCAACATGATAAAGTAATTGCACCAGCATGAATGTATTGTACCAGCATGATTGTACTAGAGTTAGTTTGCTTTTATTCAATATGCTTTCATGTAATGTGAACCAATTCAATATGCTACCCTCTATCATTTTCTAATACTGCACTGTCAAAGATGGCACTTTATGTTTAATTTACCTGTGTTCATTTATACTGTATCTTCTATTATGTTGTAGTAATGGAGCTTTTCCTCCAAGGACCTCTGCTGAAAAGGAGTTCTAAACCTGAGTTATTCATTTTTAAAATATAAATGCTACAAACTTCATGGGAATGTATGTCTAGGCTTTTAAAGACCTCTCTGATCAGTAGCCTAGTACGTACCTGTGCATCTATGAACCTGTGAACAGATGAGTTGGTCAAGGTTGTACATGGTCTGTATGATGACCCATGAAATTGGTTGAGCCATATACGCAACACTATGAAAAAGCAGCTTGGGGAGCCTATAGTCTGCATATATCATTGTGCTGCTACCCAACATGGCCACTGCTCTTTCTGTCACCAGTTCACATCTGCCTCTTGTGGGAAGCCCAACACAAGAGGGGGCAAGCACTTTCTAGGACCTATAACATCACCATCTCCTCACAACTATACAGTGTAGAGGGTAGTGTGGGATGCCATGGAAAGAGACATGTGTTCCTGGTGAGCTGAGACTACCTATAGCACATCTCATCAATCACACTCATGGAGCACTCCCTTCTCTATGCACAGCATGCCTTTAATAATGAGACAACTGCTCACTATCCCATTCTTCATGAATGACCCAGGGTACATACCCCATTATCTTGACAAGGGCATCAATCTTCAAAATCCCTCTTGTTTATGTTATACACTTTTGCCATAACAAGCATGTACATAATAATCTCTCCTCAATGTTCTATCCCTGCATCTTCCTTCTTGTATTTGCTTTATTCTATTGCCATCTCATTTCTATGAAGTTCCTTCCAATCGATGTCTATTTTCAAAGTGCACTTCTATGTTCTACTGAAACTCACAACCACTCATCTCCTACCAGTTAAACACCAAATATTGTAGCTATTATAACTGCATTCACTTCCATGATGGTGTGTGTCCCCATTTTTCATTCCTCATATTTATTACACCAAAGTTATATGAATCAATTCACTTCAATCTCTTCTTCTTCTCCTGAATACTCTTCATCTGTTAGCAGATGTTATTTAACCCAACCTAGGTTCCACTTATGCAGTAGCTTCAATTCACAGACTAACCTTCCACTAAGTAGTAATGGCCTCTGAAATGCCCACCTTAACTGTTACAGAGCCAAAACTCAGTGCTCAGATGCTTTTCTTAACTTATACCAACCAGACATAGCATCAAAAGTAGAAATATGACTGAAAGTAGGCAGCCCCTTCTCACCATACACAGTTACTTGCTCTTCTCATGTGACCAACCTGAAAATAAATTAGGAGGCAGCCCATCAATACCATAAAAATAATCAAATAATAATAATAATAACCAGTTAAAGCTTCAAATCCATTATCCAAGAAAAAATACAACTGTGTCAAATAACTTTAGGTCAAAACATCAGTTCACATATCTGTTCCAGGTACTATTTTCATCTGAATAATATCTCCTCGTTTCATACCATTCTCAACAACTTCCCCTTGGACAACCAAAAAATAAAATGTTCTTACTATGAAATATTAAAGTCAGTTAGCATGGACCCTCCCATACAAGACTCAAGTCAAATTGACTATTACTGTATTTTCAAATAACTCATTATTATAGTAGCACATCCAAACTCTACCGTTTCTAACAATTCATTATTTGACATTCTGCTTATAAATTCTCCACACAGATGTTTTCATATCTCTGTTGAACGCAATTCATTAAGCAAACACTTTTTTCTACCTTTTTCCCTATATCTTTCAAAAGCAAGTGCCACCCCCAAAACAATTACCTGTAGAATATCTTCCCTCATAAGGAAGCCCAGCTGCTAGACAGTCCCTAATAGCTGAATCTGTCCTCTTTCTCCATGCACTAGAAAGCCCAACTGACGCGCTTACCAATTTCATTAATAAGCTTTCCTAATAGCAAATGCCAGTTTATTGACTCAGAACTTACTCTGCCAGAGGAAATAATTGCACCTGGCTCATCAGAGAATGCAAGGACCTAATAAAAAATAAGGACAAACTTTAGCACAGTAGGAAAGACTTGGATGCTGTCTTCGTGTATAGATAATATAAAGATCAGTACCAAGTGAGAAAAATCACAGTTGAAATTGCCTGCTCAGACTACTTCAAATCCCATATTCAAAAACTAACTGATCTAAAAATAATCATCTCTCACTGTCAAAACCCCAAGCTACTCAACATGAAAATGCCAACATCCTCCCTTCTATAGATATAGTAGGCACCTTTGCTAAGAATTTCATCTCTCCCTGCACCATCTTCTCTGTTTTCATGTTCTTTTCCACTAACTCTACTCTCATCAGCCCACATCTACCACCATATAGTTCCACTAAAATAATTGCCGATTCAATCTACAAACTCCTAACAAAAATACAATTTAAGTTCTTCTTTTTCAGCCCACACCACCACACCACCCCTCCTTCCTTAAAAAAAGACGTCATACATTCCATACTTCCTCTGTTTTTATCTATAACCTTTCCTTTCAGATTGAGGCCATTACATTAGAAAGGATGTCAACTGTAATAATTTTCCATACAAATCCTCAAATCCAACCACACATGAACACTTTACACCAATTGCTGCATTCTATAATCTTGCTAAAATTTTGAAAAGCTTATGAACAAAACAAAATGGAATTTGAAAGGCTTCATGCCAAGCTACAATGCAACTACTACCAACATATTGAAAGCCACCAATATTATTTTCAGTAATAAAGACAAAGCTTGGCTGACTGGACCAGTATTTGTTTACTTAAACATGATTTCACCATCAGGACTTACTCCTTATCTAACTTCAGAGTTCTCATTTCCCCAAGAAACTCTTTGATTGTCGCTCAGTAAGGAAAATTTAGGTAATTTTTAAGTAACAGTCTATCAATGCAACATGGTAAACTGCTGCATACCCCAAAGCAAAATCATTGAACCTATACGATTCTATGCATTCAGTAACTTGCTTTCTGTCACTTTTTTTCATCTAATTATCATTCTTTTTGCTGATTACCTCCTCCTGCTCAGAGGCAAAAGCACCCCTGATACCAACCCACATTGTGGTATTATCAATAAGCTAATCAAACTAAATATAAACTCCTAATTTACACAATGAACAGCAAAATGGCTAAAGGGCAGAATTCAGTCTATTAGTGTGAGAGGCATGCTTACTTCAAGAAGAGTAGTTACCAGTGGTGTTCCCCAGAGACCAGTTGTAGGACCGCCTCTGTTTGGTAATTACATCTGTAGTACACTACTGACATTAAGGGCCTGTGACTGACCACGTCTGCAGATGACTGCAAACGTGCAGCTGTCATTAACTCCCCATCTGAGTTCCAGATTCTTCAGGAGGGACTGATGTGCACCAGTAAATGGTGACGATACCACAGTCTAAAACTAAATGCCAAGAAAAGCAGCATTGTGTCCTTTGGCAAAACCGGGCACCAATGTACCTACCACATAGATGACACCCCTTTGAAAAGCTAACTCAGTCATCAGGGACCTGGACACTTTCATTGGCAATGAACTATCCTTTGATCACCCTTTATCCTTTTTCCTTGCCAGACTAATCACCAAGGATATTTCTTCCAGGTCTATGAAACTTACCATCCTGCTCTACTCCTCCTTCATCAGGCCCAAAATAAAGTACAATGATCCCTTTGGTATGCAGTTTTCTAAAAATATGAACCAACTTGAGAGACTACAGCATTTCCTCATTAAGATAATCAAGGATATGTCTTCATTGAGCTACCCAGACCACCTGAAAGAGCTCTCTCTCTCTCTTTTCTGCTTCCTATAGACTCTTGAGAGGTGACCTCTGTCCAGCCTATGGTGCCTCAAAGGATCCAGTCCTATGCAACCTCCTGGAAATCTGCAAAACCAATAACAACCTAAACACTAGTTAATGGATCTTAATTTCAACCAAAACATAAAAAGGACCTGCTGGTGAGTCATATAATATATATATATATATATATATATATATATATATATATATATATATATATATATATATATATATATATATATATATATATATATATATATGCCAGAGAATCACTCTGTTATGGAATAGTCTTCCTTTGGAAATAAAGCAACGTAGTTCCCCGACCATCTTTAATCATAACCTGGATGAATAGATGATCAATCATAAATGTACCCTGGGTCTGGCCCCTCAAGGCCTCATTGAAAGGGTCCAAAACTAATATATATTATTCCTGTCAATCATTACCTACGATTTCGAGTGTTGTGGTTAGGCTGCTAATGGTCTTCTGGATCAATAGCCTAGTAGTAACATATTAACCTATAAGCTTCTTGAAACCACTTGACAATCTTCTTTATTAAAAATCTATTTCTGCTTTACTTATCTCAGACTCATCATTAGCCACTGCTAAATATGCGCACCAATCTTCAGTACTAATCAGAAACTACCCCTTGGCCACACCAATAACATTAATAATCCTTCTGGTAATCCTATTTCACAAGTAATGTCCTAAAAATATATTGGTGTCACGTGATCCTACACTCTCTTTCAAATCTAATACTGAATTACTGACCAAAAAAGTGCAAGGACAGCTAAAAACTGTCATCTTATACTGATTCTTACTGCTAATGCTTGTAAATCCATAGGAAAGAACAGGGTCTATATTCCTTTGTTGAATCATTATTTAGTGAATGCCTCTTCGTCGAACACCTATTGAGCAAACAAACTAATCATTGAACTACATTTTCATCAAAAACTTTCCTAGGGCAAACTAGCAACCATAAAAATAAACAAAAAACTTAACACTTGTGTCCACCATACACCCCCCAACTAAAGAATACCAACTCCAAGATCGTATTACAGTGCAGAAAAGGAGAAATTCCAGATAGTGACCAACCATTGTTTTGTCCTATGAAAGTTTTTGCTGAAAACTTACTTTGATAATTAGGTTGTTTGTTCAGTAGGTCTTCGACAAAGAGGCATTCCCTAAATAGTGATTCAACAAAATTATATAGCCCCAAAAGAACATGCTGAGTCTCAAACTAGGACACACTTTTTCCTTGACCATTCCCTTTAATGTTCAAAGCATCTCCCAGTTCCAAAAACAGTCCATCAATAAACTTAGCAGAGATAGCCATCTTGACAGATGAATGCTTTATTTTAATTTTAAGTCTCCTACTAAAGCTCTACCCATTAATAAGTAAGCCACACTTCAGTTTGCTTTTTACTTTACAAACTTTGCTACCTAGAATACTCCCTCTCCCTTAAAAAGAATCCGAAGGATCATGCTATCAAACTTCAGAGCTCCAGTATTCAATCACTTTTTCAGAACATGTCCTCAGGGAAATAGGCCTGCTGTTTTTAATTCCATCTAATCAAAAAATAAGGAATGTTTCCACACTATGCTGTTTCAGACACAACCTGCTACTTCCCCTTCAAGAAAAATCTGTCTCCATCTATTCTGAAGGCACAGAGGGATAAAATTGTGAACTACAGTCCAGGTGACCTGAGTTTGAATATCAGCTTGGACACTTGACAGTACAAGCATGGAGAATCATTGATTTCAACTGCCTTGATTTTGCCACATATTTTTGCCATCATTATTATAAATTTTTTTAATTTTCTGATAAATCAGCAAGGATTACAGTTGACCAATAATGCCGGAAATAGAGTTACATAAGAGTTATTTTTCAAAAATTGCATAATGATAAAAAAAAAACCTGTTGCTCTAGTAACGTTCTAATGGAATTAAAGTAATATTTACAAATTGTCATTGATTTCTGGTCTTTTTTTCCTCCCATTATTTTTGTCTGCCCAGAATTCTTGAGGAAATAATTTCAGAGGTATGGAGGGATGGGCTCACCTATCTATGGGAGAGGGGGGAGAGGCAGAAGAATGGGACCCACTGGTGCATTAATGCCCCCAGTGAAGATGAGAAAGACAACACGCATGACTGCTGCCTGGGGGTGGGCAAGACATCTTGCTGATAACAAACCCATTGCTGAAATGAGGCTGAGAAATAGTACAAGAGTCCAACCATATGAAAATCAAAATGATTTATTCAAAGTGGTGAGCGCTTTCACATGGAGCTTCATCAGACCATATAAAAAACAGAATGATCACATATCATTTAAATATATTGCACCAACCAATCAAAGTGCAGTAACTTATTGCATCAGTTTAAAGTGAAATCACAGATCCATTCAGGCACACATCCATATCCATACAGCCATCAATTAAAAACATTTAAATAAACGCCTATATGCTTTTTAGAAAATATAATAACCAACATTTGCATAAATAATGCATAAACATAAAATATATATAAAAAATATATAAGACATTTAAATGAAAACATTCATCACATTTCATGTGGAGAACAGATAATAACAATATTTTCTTGAGAGAGGAATAAATACAGAAATACATATATATGGTACCATATAATAAATTATATACGACTATCACTATACAGAAATACTATAGATATCAATGGACCTGCCAGTCATCACATTTCATGTGAAGAATAGATAATAACAGAAGTTTGTGATAGAAATAAATACAGAAATACATATATAGTACCACATAATTATATATATAAGGCTATCACTGTACATAAACACTATAGGTATCAATGGACCTATATCATAAAATAGATTTTTATTTTATTTGACTGAAAGTTTCCTCTGCTTCAGTGTTGGTTTAATGAAAGCCCTCTCATTTAAACCTTTCCCTCTATCAGCTCTGAGCCTTAATATCCATCTAACCTCCCTACTTTCTGCTAAATTCCCCACCCTCTTGTATTGTAGGGGTTACCTCATCTATCACCATGAACTTAAATGAATGATCATCACCTTGTATCATCACATGTTTGGATAGAGCATTATTCATAGACTTAACTTTGATGCTATATATATATATATATATATATATATATATACTCCCTCACTCTATCTCGAAGTGGGCGGTCCGTCTTACCAACATAGAATGACCCACACATCACACAAATAGCAAGGTAGACCACATGTTGTGTTTTACAGTTGGCAGTGATCTCAACCATATACATTTGACCTGTATCTGGATGTATAAATGATCCTGTTATGTCAAGGTAACTACAAAAATTGCAGTTGCCACAGGGATGGGTGCCCAGTGCTTTATCTACATGTGTACCACCTTCCCTTAAATGGCATAGTAGCCTTTTCAAATTATGTTTATTCTTAAATAGGAAGGTAGGCTGATCACCCACCACCCTCCTAACATCTGGGTCTGTGGTTAAAACCCGCCTATTCCTCCTAATAATATCTGTGATGGGTCTAACATCTGTGGTGAAGAACATTGGTACCTTCAGATTGTTCGGATGTTGTACTCTCATTTGATGGTTGTCTACATCTACTCTAGATGAAAAATATGGCCTAGCCCTATCTCGCCTGAGGTTATTAAGTTCTATGAGGTTTTCTTCTGTCTCAGGCTGACTATATCCTCTAGCAATTAACATGCTATTCAAATTATCCAACTCCTGATAAAAATCCTACTTTGAATGCATTCAGTCTAGAGACTCTCGTGTCCTGTCTCTTGGTTACATTCCTGAAAGTGTATCAGGGGTGCATACTGCTTCTATGCAGTAAGGTGTTTCTATAGCAGTTCTTACTATACACTCCAGTATTGATCAATCCATTTTCAAGTCTTTCTATGTATGCATCCAAATATTCTATTCTAAACTGAGAAAAGTTCATGGTAAATTTTAAATAATCATATCTCTCATTTAACTCAAATAAGAATCTATCCAAACCCTCACGGGTACCCGCCCACAACAGGAAGAGATCATCGACAAAACGTTGGTAAAAGGTAACATACCTAGAATATAATTCCAACTTAAACAATGTTTCTTCTTCCCATAGAAGTATAAACATGCTGGCATACCTATTGGCACACGAGGTGCCCATAGCTACGCCATCACACTGTAAATAGATGTTGTTATCAAATGTAAATGCATTTTTTTCTAGTATAGTTTCTAGAAACAAACATATAAGATCTATTCTTTCATTGCTATATTCACTATGACAATGCAAATACCTGTGTATGGACTGAACACCCGTGGCATTGGGTATAATAGTAAAAAGGGACTATACGTCCAGGGTGACAAAATATGATTCGGAGTCCAAAGACAACAAATTGTTATACTGGTATGAATCTACCAGAAATTGCTTTGTATCCTTCAAGATGTAGTCATTGTTTAAATGATATGTGACCATTCTGTTTTTTATACGGTCTGATGAAGCTCCACGTGAAAGCGCTCATCACTTTGAATAAATCGTTTTGATTTTTATATGGCTGGACTCTTGTACTATTTGCCTGCTTCCTGGACTGCCTTTGGATTTCATATTACTTGTGCTTACGTCATATTAGGCAGTTCTACGTGTGTTCTTTGCGGTGCGACATGGCGGGTTGCTTTGTTATTCTAATAGATAAAACTTGTACTTGGCCCAGTCCACTTACCTATTTTACAAATATCAAATAAATAACATAATGAGTAAGTAATTAAGCACACTTACCCAGTTAACAAATATAAAATAAATACAATAATGAATAAATAAAGGAACTCATAGAATTAGAGTTCAACAAAATGGTGAGTGAATGGATATCCCAGACCCAATAATTTTAAACTGGGAAAAGTTAAGCAGCACAATACTAAAGTTATAAAATATTGTGGGGTGTGGTGAATCTCTAAGGAAACAGTTATTAAGGATAAGTACCTCATGACTAAAGTATGACAGAACAACAGCCAAAGACAAACAAATAGCCTTTTCTAGCTAACTGTGCTCACCACATTCCAAAACCAAGCATCTTTTTTTCTTAATTTGTTTTATGGTTGTTTACAGATTCATACATATTTTTCATAAAATCGTAATCGAAGCATGTCTGACATAAGGCCTGGTACAGAAAGTTCTACCAAGCTGCTTGCAATAAATATTTTGTAAAACGTATGCTGTTTAAAATCTGATTTTGGAATGCAGCTACTTATCATTTCCTTTGCAGTCACAGTTTTCTCTCAGATGAGAAAACTGCTCTCTGTTTTGATATTTTTATTTTATTATATTTTCCACATTGCTGTTCTCATGAGGAGGAATGAGACAATCTCAGTGGGATATTTGACAGATAATGTAGTGATGTGTCAGCCTTCAGTAGACATGACCCGAAAGTACCATGAAAAAATAAATAAATAAATGCCTAACAAATGATATAGTGAAGCCCCCTTGTTTTTCACAAGCAAGCAAGTAAAATCTCTGTTCACTAAGTTATTAACACTTGTGATTTTGAAAACAAACTAAACAAGAAAACAATGGAAAATTGTGAATACAAATAAAAAAAAAGGCTAGTAAAAATGCCTGGTAAGTTTACTTTATTGCATGTTTTAAAAGAGACAAAAGGAAAGTTTCAATTCAGCATATGCATGCAAAAGGCAAAAGATTAGTGAAAAGCCAGCCTTTGGGAGAAAGGAAAGCATGTAAGGTGGAAGTACACATCTCAACTGTCTGGATATTTGCAGAATGTGTAGATTTTTTAACTCATATTTTGCTCCATTTCTCATAAAATTGTAGTTTATTGGCAAATCACTGGAAATTATTAAGGACTGAAGTCAGAAAATAATTGCAGACATTTGATTTTCAGACTTTATCTTCATAACATTCATTCTATTGCAAAACCTGCTATTTTATCAGTTTTCTAAGTTTGTAAGAGCAATATTTAAAAAGTGTCCCTATGCTGGGGCCTTTATCACCCCATTATTTGTGGCTTTGTTCAGATTTTTTTACTCTAAAAGGCTGAGAGGTATGGGCAGAAGGTGTTTGACTGGAACCCAAGGACTGGATAGTCTTGAAATGGGGTTGTTAGGCAAAATAGCTGATGTGTTAGTAAATATAACTATGTGAATCATGGTGGGGGGGTGACATTTTCAGTGGGGTAAAGTGACTCGTAAGCATGTGTTGACTACTTGCTGGTATTATTTGAACTGCAGAGTTGTTCAGCAAGTGTCACATATTAAAGTCTTATAGTGCAGTAATATTGCTAATGAGAGTAATATCTGATTTAGCCTTTCAATAAGTTAGTGAAATGTAAGTGGAAAAGTTCTGCTATTAATAGAATCCAGTAATCTATTACCCTATATAATATTTGTTAAATACAAGTTGGCTGTATAGATCATGGAAGCCAAGAGAGTTGAATGCAGGAAAACAGCTCTGAGCTGGGCCACATAATGTCTGTATGTGATGTAAACTACCAAAATATATTACCAAAAAAACAAAAGCATCACGAAGATGTAAAAAATTGGGGGGAAAGACCTAAAATAGGGACAATTTTTAAATATTGCTCTTACAAACTTAAAAAGTCGATAGAATAAAAGGTTTTGCATTAGCATGAATTTTCGGAATGTTATGCAGTCTGAAATTCAAATATCTATCATTATTTTCTGAATTCAGCTCTCAAAAACTAGCCAGTGATTTGCCAGAAAATCTACATTTTGTGAGGAACAGACAAAAAGTATAAGGAAAAATCTGGGCATTCTGCAAAAATCTGGATATTTGAGAGGTATGTGTAGGAGGGAACTGTCTATTCCTGATGTGATAATCATAAATTGTATTTGAAGAATGTTTTTATTCAGCCATTTCATTTGACATGATATGCCAGTAAGCTATCAGATTTTTTTGCCCCTCTGTATGTTTTGCTTGCCTGGCACCCAGAGGAAGGTTATGTCTTTCAGTTGTAGTCTGCCATTAATATGTGGGATGATAGTAGACAATAGTAACATTCAGAGAGCTGCAATATAAAAGATTAGAATAATCTGCACACACATACATGTTATTCTTTTTTATACATATACATATATCTATATATGTGTGTGTGTATGTATGTATGTATATATATATATATATATATATATATATATATATATATATATATATATATACACACACACACAGACACACACACACATATACACACACACACACACACACACACACACACACACACACACACACACACACACACACACACACACACACACACACACACACACACACACACACACACACACACACAGGGAGAAAGAACAATCAATCTGTGTAACTTTAAGACAAAGTTAGAAGTAAAGGGTGTGACCTTGTGAATTCCTGAGGTCAGTTGAGTAAAGTTACTGCTGCATGCATGTCGCTTGTCTTACATCTTCATTCTTCCGTCACTGATTGTGTGTACTTAACTGTATATATAGTAATGTCTTTTGGCTTTTCCTGGTTAGGGGTCGCCACAGTGGAAGTTCGGTCTGCTTATGAATGACAGTGGATTTTTAAGGTGCCGAGTTGCCAGCCTGACGCCCAACCTTCAAGGAAGGCACACCCATTCATGCACGCACCTACCTGCATGTCTTTAAAAGTCACTCGACCACTGGGAGGACATGCAGACTCCACACAGAAGGCACTCCAAACGAGAATCGAACGGGAGAACCTCTGTATACAGGGTCTATATTATATAAGCGAATGCACTAAATTGTGAACGCTATATAATCGACCCAAACAAACCAAAAATTTAAAACGTCGAACACACATAGCAGCAATTCTTTTCCCAGGGAAAGAAATCTCTGATCTGTAAAAAAAAAAAATCCTAACACAAAATAAAGTGGGGGGCTGTGCCTCCCCTCACACCTCCTACTTAAATATACCAACTCCGACATCACACCACAGTGGAGGAAATAGCAAAGTCCCGAAACTGGCCCAGTGATTTTTTTCCCTAGGAAAAAAATTGCTGTTCCATGCTTTCGGTATTTTGCCATTTCACATAATCACGCTTGATTAAACAGCGTTCGCAAATTTAAGCGTTCACTTAAATAATAGGAACCCTATATACATTACATGGTGTTAGGGGTAGAAGGTGTGAAAATTGTGCTTGTTTCTATGAGGGCAAAACTGAACGAACTTTGAAAAATAGGATTTATGAGCACCCGTATGACATTAACAATAAAAGGGGAACCAATGCCTTATTTAAACATTCCCTTGAAAAGGGAAAGGATTTGAAAAATTTACTTTGGAATCTTAGAACAAATGAATATGAATCCTAGAGGACGTGATTGGAAAAATGTATTAAATAAGAGGGAGCTACAGTGGTGATTAGATTAGCTGTGATGTCCCCCCCCCTAGGTTAAATGATTCCATTTCTATTGCTTCTGTGTTGAAGGAAAAGGCTGACAGGTTATAAAATATATGAAATACTCTCCTGCATATATGTAAGCATTTTTTCAACCAGTTTATTCATGTAAAGTGAAAAGTACTAATTTTAAATAGTTTCACAATCATGTGATTTTACAAGAAGAGCAGTTCCTACTTATTTCTTCTACACATAATTTTGTAAATATTTTTAAACTTTCTCCTACTGTCCATTTTAAAGTGTTTCACACTAAGGTATACAATTGCTTTTGATAATAATTACCACTGGTTATTGACCTAATCAATGGTGTGCAGTTCAGGAATATTTAACAGTTTTAGAAATCATGGAATATTTGTTCTGATGAAGTCCCCAGTTTGCAGGGATGAAAGCGCTTAATACTATGTTTTCATGTTTCCATTAAAGGTGGATTTTAACTTTGAGGACCCTCTGTTGGGTGCACTTTTTTTTCATTTCTTAGTTTTAGGCAGAAGGTTACTTTGTCACCAAACGCTGTTTTAGTGCTACACTATGTTTGTGGAACTTCTAAAGCCATTTTCCTCAGAACATTTCTTCCTTTTCATGACTGTCAGCCACCTGCTACAGCAGCCAGGTTCATCTACAGATCTTTTACATAAAGCTAAATTTAGAAGTTTTGCTTCTTACATTTTATGTGTATAAATGCGTTGAATTATATTATTTTTCCTTAAAATCAAATTTTTTATATCTTGCATTTCATCTCACACACTGTCATTTCATTGATCTGATTTTTCACTCATAAGACTATTGAATTACCAGACTCCACTGTTGAAAGTCTTCAAAATAGAAGGAATACTTAATTATATTAAAAAATGCAGAGTGCAATTTGCTGTGCTACAGGAGACACATTTGGAAAGAACCGAGCATGTGAATTTGATAGAAAAAATAATTTACGTATAGATATTTTGCAGGATCTCAGGGACAACAGAAAACATATTAATTGCTAGAGGAGCACCAGTAGTGATAGAAGAAGAAAAAGAATGGCAGGTTTGTGGTAGTAAGGGGCTACTAGCAAGGGATGAGGATTATGCTTGCATGTATTTATATTCCACCTAAAACTGCTATTACTGAGCTTACAACATTTTGGAAGAAATAATCAGCTTTCAGCAGGGAATATTGCTTATAGGTGAGGACTAGAATTTAATTTGCAACAATAAGGATGTATGTGGGGTGTCTAGAAGGGAAATATAACAAAAGAGGGTAGATTTCTGAAGAATTTTTTGAAAATACTTGGTATGAAAGATGTGAATTCAGTAGCTGCAACTCAAAGTGAATTTACATAGTATTCCCTAAGGTACAATAACTGGGCTAGTCTAGAGAGAAATTATATTTCACAGGAACATGTGCATTTGAGAACTTTGATACTCATCCAGTAACTATTTCAGACCATGTGCCAATAATTACTAAGATAAAAATGCATGGTAATGAAGTTAAGATGAGACACTGGTTCTTCCACACCTACCTGTTAAAAAGAGAGGAATTTAAGAAATAGGTAGTACAAATTATCTGGGAGTCATTAAGGAAGATAGAAATTAATCCAGAATTTATAGCTAGTTGTTGTTGTCTTTCGGTTTTTCCCGGTTAGGGGTCGCCACAGCGGAACTCCGGTCCACTAATGATTGGCAGTAGATTTTCACATTGCCGTGTTGCCAGCTCGACACCCAACCTTCAATGAAGGCACGCCCATTCACGCATGTCTTTCGGAACGCCACTCGACCCATGGGGAGGACATGCAGACTCCACCCAGAAGGCACTCCCTGCACACTAGCTGAGAATCGAACGGGAGAACCTCTTGCTGTGAGGCAACAACGCTACTGCTGCACCAATTTATAGCTAGTGAGTGGGATAAAATGAAAGTGGAGTTTCAAAATGAAAGAAAAAGAGACCTGGTTAAGAAGTAAAAATAATTATTTAGAGGGACTGAGAAAGGTTAAAGTATTATGAAAAAAGGGAATGTCACAAACAAAGAAGAGATGCAAAGAAAAAAATATGGGAATTTTTTGGGAAGGAGCGAGGTTCATGAGATGGCAGAAACTGAAGAAAGTCTCAAACAACCACAACCCAGAAGAAATTCCACACCCACGGCAAGCAGAACTGCAGATTCCAACATTCGAATTCGAAATATTTTGTTGGAATCTGCAGTCCTGCTTGCCGTGGGTGTGGAATTTCTTATGGCAGAAACTGAACAATTTATGTGATGTTGCTTTGATTATATGATATATAACAACATAGGTGATGTACAATATTTGTAAATGTAAACTTGTTAATATGGTTTGATTACTTTTATATACATGTACATTTGCTTATGCCAGAAGCGATAATTCAGTAAAACTGTTTAAAAAAATCATAATTTCAGCACCAATATCTCTGAAACTGCATAATAACTTGTTGCCTGACAACTGGAAGGTTTGGATTCAAAAGTTTGATTGCATCTCACTGTGGTGGGATTGCAAACCAGAAAAGGTCCAGTATGCAAAGTTTCTTCATGTAGCAGGTGAGGAAGCAACAAAGGTACTTAGCACTTTTACATGCAAGGGAAGGAAAAAGACAAGTTAGCAATATTGACAGAAAGTATCCATGCACATTGCAAGTAAAAGATAAATCTTAAATATTTCACTAGCATTCAAAGGGAGCAGGAGTTAGTAAATGTCTATGTGACTTAGCCTAACCATCATACAAAATACTACGTTTAGAGACTTGTATGAGTCAGTGATAAGAGGCAGATTTGCATGTGGAATGAAAAATGATTACATCAGAGGCAGGCTGAAGTTAATCAGACCTGACACCTGATAAAACGTTAGCTATGTGTAACATAAAAGAACTCGCAAGTATTTGGTGTATCAGTTTAGCTGAGGAACTGGAAGTATATAAAACAAAGATTATTTGGAAAAAGAGGGTAAAATAAAGATAAACATTAATAAACAAAGTAATAAAAATGAAACCAATGGGCACTGCATGGTTTCCCAAAGGGTTCTTGTAATAAAAGAGCAAACACCACACCCAGTAATCTGGTTACAAGCACAAAAAAAGCACACTGCAGAGCTTTTAAACACATTTGCAAGCTGTATGCAGGCCAGAATCATTTCACAAGAAAATGTAAAAGTAAATATGTGCTCTAAGACTTACTTGTTATGGAGAAAGAGAAAAATAAAAATGTTTGTAAGTACAGTAAAATATATAATATTAATACAGTTCAGTCTTCAGGCAGCAGAAGAGATATGGGGAGTTATTTCTGGTCCAAAAGACGTGATTTAAGGCACAAGTATTACATTAAAGGTGAAAGCAATATATTCTCAAAAACTACATTTAAATCATTGAATCTTTTTACTGTGTACACATTTCTGAGCAGTCTGCTGAAATACTCAGGACACAAAATAGCTGTTTAATTAAGAATAAAACTGCGTACATACCTCTCAACATCTTGGTACGTGAAATCTGCACAAAGTCATAAATAATGGGGGAGGGGCAAAGGTCCAAAAATAGGGACAATTTTTAAATATTGTTCTTACAAATGTAGAAAATTGATATAATAACCGAGTTGATAGGTATGACATCAGATAATAAAAGTTAATGCTCCAGACACTGTAATTGGAAAAATCTGATAAATCAATGAAAGGTACTGGGTCAGAATCATTATATTATTAAAATGGCTCATGTGGTACAGATGTTGAATGACTCCAGATGTTATACAGGAAGCCTCAGGAATGTTTGTATCTCTAATGATAATGTTTCTAATACTCCCCTAGGAATTTTCTCTCTACTCTAGAAATGTTGAAGGATTTAATAGTGTTAGCAAGTATAATAACATGAATACAGTCAAAAGTATGTCATTGAGAGTTATGAAACAAAGCACTCAGGTTATTACTGATATTAGACATAGTTTTTCTGATTTATTTACTGGACTGAGCAGTCTGCTAGTTGAGCACTGTGTTAGCTGAGCATAACATTAAGGTTTCACTTGAAGCCTTACAAATTGTTCATGTACCAGGAAGAGTTGTATAGCTATTAGAAGAAGAAATGACTAGGATTTGAAGTATGGAATACCTACACTCTGACAAACTTAGGTTAGTTGAATGGCTTTTCTTCAGTTTTTTTTTAAATCATAGTTTGTAAAAAGAAAACAAAAACAAAGACGACTTACACTGCATAAGGCATCACTGCATGACAGTGATGTTTTCACTTTTCACTGTTGTTGTGTGTCCACAGAACTGGTATATATAAGTTAGGAAAGTGAATGGGTGCTTAGGTTCAGGGGGAAATGACCCTCACAAAAACATTGTTTGTGTTTTAGACATTCTGAAGTTATGCTTCTTGATATACAAAATAATGACGTAACACATTGCTGGATGACTCAGACTGAACACAGTGAAAGCTTGAAGCACATGGAAAATATAGATATAATTGTTAAGCAAACTGAACCAAATGCATGTTTCAATAGCAATGGTGACACTAGTGAAGGAAGACAAGCTTGGAATATCAACTGACCCTCAAGACAAATAAAACACATCAAAAGAGAATATCATCCACTTCAAATTATTCAGGCAGTTGTTACTATGCTTAATGTTAAGTTCTTCTCTGTACTAGATTTTAATCATGGGTTTTGGCAAACTGTGTTGAATTATATTAGGTTAAGGCTTTGTACATTCTATACCTTCTGGCTCAATACAGGTTCCTGAGGTTGTCTTGAGAATATTATAAGTCCCCAAAAATGTTTCAGTAGTTGAAATGGTTGAACAATTAGGAGATCTTGTTAACATCATAGTAGATCCTGTGGTTTGGGGAACTTTCAAGCAGGAGCCTTACCAGTGAGACTAAAACATCTTACCTACAGGATGAATAAAAGCAAATGCCATGGACATTTCTGGACCTGAAAAAAACAGAACACAAAATAAAAATCTATTGGCCTACTTTTAAATACATGGGCATCTTGTGACTAATGAAGGCCTTAATCTAGATTATAGTAAAGTCAGTAACATGGTTAAGCATGTCGTATGAGCATGAGCACTCATCTGTCATGATGTAATATATTTCCAAGTTCTTTCCAGACTTGTCAGATATAATGCAGACTTATTAGAGATTCTGCTTCCACTCAGAGAAATACTGGATCATGATATTGTATGATTTTTAGCCAAAGGAACAAGATAAATTATTTAACAAAAGCTTGTTAAAAAATTCTACTCTAAATTTCCTTAATGCTGCAAAACATGTGATAAACTTTAAAGTGTAGTGATGTCCTCAGGTGTTTCTCTAGTTACATCTTACTGTTACCTCTAGGCATCTAATATTGCCTGTTCATATTTACATTAATAATTCACAAAACATGCTCTATGCAATATATTTAAAGATTTCATCTTAAAACATATATGATGGGCAACTCAACTGCCCTGATACTTGGGCTCTGCCTAATGTGGCTAAAAGAGTTTAATTGATGATCATATATTGTTCATATTGTCATAATTTTCCATTTTTTTTAATATCTCAGCAACCAAGTGAAAAAGACAGAATGGTTAGCCTTATAAGAAAGCTCACAGGATGAATAAGATGCTGCTAACAGTATGTGTCACGTGGGTGGTTACTGAGATATTGTAAGCTGTTTACAAAATATTACAAAATGAATATTTACTGTGTTTATTGTGACTAATGCAATCAAGTTTATGACCTAGAATATAATGAGTGTGACCAGTGTGGAGATTAGTTGGTGCTGAACAGGCTCACATTTACACTTCTTTAGTAAAGCGTATAATTCCAGACATATGGAGATTTGTTTGAAATGTGAGAACCTAACTTGATTTAGTCAGAAAAAGATGTGTTTGCAACCACTGGAAGTCAGGCTGGTATTCATTTTTTTACAAAAAGAGTGGTATTCATAGCCCTATGCCTCACAGTTGTATAAAGGTCATTTGTGAATTATACTGCTACATCTATATTTAAATGAGCAAAGTTGGAACAAGCTGAACTTGTTTTAAAACTTAGGCTTGTGAAGGATCTTCCAATATACTTTCACATATCTGAGTTAGTGTCACTGAATAAGAAATAAGTGTATTTATTTACATAAAAATGCATATCTATGTAAAGTGTTGAATGCTGTCATCTATTTTTGACAAGCAATACAGAATGCTGATCTGCAGAGCTCTATCATGAATGTCTGTGAGATCTTGTGCTGGACTTGGAACTGTACCCAGGACTCACAGTTTAGCAACATTGTTGAAGTCTTTTATTCACTTTGAGGGGGTCCTTATATGAATATCCTGTTGTGGTTTTTATAAGACTGGAAAATGAGAAGATAGGACAGTCAGAAACAGGAGATAGAACAGACAGGGGAAACACTAAGGGAACACATTAAAAGGGTTGTCCAGGAAGAGGTGAGAAAGAATGGCTACTATATATTTGGCAGGATAAATTCCTGTTTTTCCAAAATTTTTAATACAGGAAATTGGGGAGGAAAGAAGGGGGTAGAGTGGGTAGGACAGATGGTAAACGAAGAGTTAAGAAATAAACTTTTTACAAAACGTAAGACACAGGACAGACAAGGACAGTATGGAGGGCTTAGATTGTGAGGGACAGAAAACTTAAAAACATATAAAAATGGCATATTGAGACAAAAGGAAGGAAGAGAAAGGTTGAATGCTTCACACTACCTCAGTCTGGATGGCCTCAAATGTTTCCCTGCTCTGATAGACTGGGCCAGGGTGATCTCAATGGTTTGGAGGTCGTGGCTTCTGCTGGCTCAATGGTTGGAGCAGACCAGGACAATGAATATTGTACCCACTGGGGGAGAGATTCGTATCAGCCCCAGCCCATCTCTGCCACTATCTTGAGTTCATTCTCAACCAGGTCCTGGAGCCCACATTCCTCACTTGCCTGGCTGGCATGCACCAGGGTGTTGACAAGGTTGGAGCCACTGAACCCCCTATTAAATGTTCCGTAAGTGGGTAGAGGAAGGTGTAGAACATTCATGCACCCATGAAGTTTGCTGTAAAGCAGCCATGGGCATTTTTGGACTTGCAAAAAACAGAACATAAAAGAAAAATGAATAAAAACACATAATCAGAGAGAGATAGAGGTGGAAATAATAATAGAATTCACAAGTGTTAAACAGCAACCGCCTTTATTTCAGTGATGCAAAATGAGAGAAGTAACATTTTTATTCCTGAATATGAAACTGTCAGTAGCCAGTTATATATCTTTCAATTAATAATTTAATGAGTAAATA
The DNA here is from genome assembly GCF_019279795.1 of Protopterus annectens. Taxonomy (NCBI): domain Eukaryota; kingdom Metazoa; phylum Chordata; order Ceratodontiformes; family Protopteridae; genus Protopterus; species Protopterus annectens. The sequence goes on along the minus strand of NC_056737.1, from coordinate 636,195,140 downwards.
CTGGCAAGTAGTGGTTGATGTTCATGCCAGTTTTCATTGATATTACTGCAGTTACCTTAATTTGACTGAATGTACTAATTTCTGCAATGAAATGCCATAAACCATTTGCAAACAAGTAGTGCAACATTAAATATTGACAAGTACTGTGTCAGAGTAAGGTTTGTATTCTTTTGAAAAATATTGATTACTGACACATTCCATTTCCTTTCAGTTAACTAAGTATAATAAAATCACATAAATCACAATGAATATATTGACTGACCACTTAATAATGATGTAACTATCCATTTAGTAAAGCTGTTAACTACGACAGCCTCACAGATTGAAATCTGTTATGTAATTATTTATTTTCAGTTTAGTTTTATTTTACAGATGTATCTATTACTTCCTTTTTTAGAGAGTAAATCCATATTTAAGAGATTATGATACTAGACAGTCAACTCTCCTGTGAAACTGGGTCCTGTTGTACACTATTTCCTTAGCAGTTGCACACATATGAGAAAAACAGGAGAAAAGGAAACTGTATTACTGAGACGTGCAGCATACCTCTCAACTATACAGATTTTTGCAGAATGTCCACATTTTTGCCTCATATTTTTGGTCTGCTTCTCATAGAATTGTGGTTTTTCTGGCAAATCATTGGTAAATGAGTGTTTAAGTCAGAAAAAATAATGACAGACATTTGAGTTTCAGACTTTGTGTCCTTCAGAAATTTCATGCTAATGCAAAACCTGCTATTTTATCGACTTTCCAAGTTTATAAGAGCAATATTTAAAAAAGTGTCCCTATTTTTGGGCCTTTGTTCCCAAATTATGTATGGCTTTGTCCAGCTATTTTGCTGTAAGAGGTTGAAAGGTATTGTGTGCAGTATGCTTTAACTCATTAATACCTAGCCTGAATAGAATTTAACACTTCCCTGACACCTGTAGATTTTTTTGCTGGGCTGCCTTCACCTAAATTAAATTCCTGAGAATGCAGTTTTGCAACCTACTTATAAACAAATGTCTAGCTCACAAAATCTATAAAGGTTACAAAAATAAAAGTTAAAATATGAAAGTTTTAAAGCACTTAGTTCTCTTCACAATGGTGATAATGATATCCCAGCCAGATGTAAAGGTGGTTTTATACTGAACAAATGACTAAATAATATCTACATTATATTATTATAATTATAGAAACAAACAGAAATATCTCTCTAACTATTTTGGTCATGCAGATGTGATCTTCATTTTGTTGCAAAGAAGTTTACAGATGTCTCCCCATTTTGAGATATTTGCATAATTATGATTTGCATTCATATTTACATATTTAGTGTATGAATAAATGGAAATATCTACAAAGCAGTACTAGTTAGACAACTATCAGCACAAAGTTTGTCCAGCATTGTATATGCCTTCATTTGATATAAATGACTACCATATAAGATCTTCTGACTTGTTATTAACATAATTATTAATTCATACCAATAAGTTACATTTTCAGTAGTACCAAGTACCACTATTTGGCTAGTGAGCCATTCTAGATCTCTGTGGTTACTGTGCGTATGAACTGGTGTTCCTCAAAGTATTCAGGTGCATAATTACTAAGCTATTTTCAGAAATATGTTTATGCATAAATGTATGTTTTATCATTAATGAAAGTATAAATCTCTGCAAATTGGTAGTAGGGAAACAGCAGCTGTCAATGATAACATTTACCATGTTATGTAAGCTTTCATTTGATACTATGAAGTACCATATATACTCTGAGTCAAGATATCTGAGCACAAGTGATAGCATTAACAAGTTCAAGGTTATATTGCTTTTATCAAAGAACATTACAAAAACAAACAAAAAAAATGAAATAGTGCATGCATAAATTTGAAATTATAAACATAGCATTAAAAAATATTTTGAATCTGTGAAAAATAATTGGGAACAGGTAAACAAAAACACTTTCAAAGTGCATATCCCTTTACTCAGAAGAAGAGTATTGTTAAAGGCCAACTCGTCAGGGGTAGTAGGATGACCTCAGAAGATGAGTTTTTAAAAGAAGCTCACCTACTAAACAACATGTTTTTAGAAAGGTGTTACCCCGTTTATTTGATTGAGGAAGTAACTAAGGAAGTGATTTTGCACAGAAGGGACAGATTTGCTCCTATTTTAGGAACAGCAGATATTAATGCACGAAGTGAGGAGATGAGCAGGAAAAACAATGATTATGAAAATGTCTTTGTCCTTGATTAGAGTGGTGACACAAATGTTATCATAGAATCATTGAAAGAAGAATGGGACAGATTCAGTAGTTTATCTGATTTAAATCTCCAGTTTGACATACCACTGAGGCTTGTTTTTAGAAAAGGGAAATGTATAAAAAGTATATTGAAAAAAAATAACTGCACTAAAGGAAACAATAAAAAAGTTGGAACTTTTAAATGTGGGTCTTGCCCATAATGTCCCTACATTCTCAGCAGGCCTGAGGTATATGTCTCTAGTCATAATAGATGTATTGCCACTAAGGTATACTCCAATTGTGAATCAAAAGGAGTAGTTTACCTTTTGACCTGTGAAATATGTGAAGGTTTTTATGTGGGAAGACAGAGAGATGTTTAAGGAGAATTTATGAACATCTATATGACATTAAAAAAGTAATAATAAAATGCTTTATTTAAACATATAGAGAATTGTGGGCAAGCAACTTTTAAGTTTTTTGTATTAAATGAGGTTCAAAGAGATGCCAGAGGGGGACCATGGGAGACACAATTAGAATACCGGGAAGTATATTGGCAGTTGATTTTAGAAGCCAATAGATGGTCCGGGTTAAATGACATGGTGTCCCTGGCACCAGTCTTGAAATTACGAGCTGCTAAATTCATAGGTTCATAGGTAGGTACTAGGCTATAGGCCCTAGGGCCTATACAAGCCTAGCCAAAAAGGTACCCTGGCTTTCGCCACCCAAGAAAATGATTTTCCTGTGCCCCTGTCAAGCAGAACCACAGAATTACCCATCCGATCATCAAGATTTTTCTTGAAGAGTGCTAACGAGGAGCTCTGTTTGACATAGATAGGTAGTTTGTTCCAGAGTATGGGAAGTCTCTGGGACAGGAATCTATCCCTCCAGCATGTTCTGTTTATTGTGGTGACAAGGTTTAGGTCCCTAGAGCGTGTAGCTCAGAGGGATTGGGATTTCTTTAAGTGAAGCATGTCCAACAGCTCTGGGTTTGACATAGCTTTGTATGTTAGGTAGAGATTGCCTCTGAGTAGGCGATATGCGATGGAGTAAAGCTGGAGTTTTTTGAGACGGTCTGTGTAAGGCATCTGTTTGAGGCCATTAATCCTCTTTGTGAGGTATTTTTGTGGCCTTTCCAGTTGTTGTAGATGTCTTGTGAGGTACATACCAAAAGGGGCATTGTACTCTATAATGGGTCTAATGAGTGATGAGTAGAGGGGAACAATGACTTCTTTTTTTCTGGATGAGAAACCTTTTGTGATGAGGTGTACCACGTAGAAGGATTTTCTGACCACTGTGGCGATGTGATTATCAAAGGAGAGTCTACTGTCCACCTGTGTCCCAAGGTCTCTTATCACACTTTCGGTGTTAAGTAGACTACTGCCTATGTGGTAGTTCATGGGTACAGAGTTTTTACCAAAGGGGATGACAATGCACTTTTTGGCATTGAGCTTGAGACCATGGCTTTGACACCAGGCATCTGTCTCAGTGAGGCCCTTTTGTAGGATGTCCACATCATTAGGAGTTTCGATTATGGCTACTAGTTTGCAGTCATCTGCGAATTTAGCAAGCCAAAGACCTTCTGTGTTAGCCTGTACTTCAGAGAAGTAGATACCAAACAGGAGAGGACCCAGGACTAAACCCTGTGGTACTCCACTTGTCACTGGTCTGAAGTCTGATTTGGAGTCTGCTACTTTCACAGTGTGGGTTCTGTCAGTAAGCCAGTTGGCAACCCATCTTGTGACATAGGGATTTATACCTAGGTTAGTGAGTTTATCTATAATTCCAGAGTGGGGGATGGTGTTGAACACCTTGGTGAGATCTAGACAGGCTGTGTGAACCACCTTACCCTCATCTATGGCTTTGGTGACTACTTCAAAGAAGTCTATCAGGTTTAGGAGACATGATCTGCCTTTTACAAACCCAAACTGTGTGGGGTCCAGAGTTTGGAGATCTCCAATGTCTTTGTTTATGAGTTCCATGATGATACGTTCCATGGCCTTGTAGACCAGGCTCGTCAGGCTAATGGGGCGGTAGTTCCTGGGGTCTGTTGTGCCCCCCCCCCTTTGTGGAGTGGGATAACCATCACGCTGCGCCATTCAGTGGGCACAAAGCCTGAGGTAAGGCTATGATTGAACATGGTACTTAAGTGGGGTGCCAGTTCATTCTGTAGTTCATGTAGAAGGCAGTCTGGAATGTTGTCAGGTCCCATGGATGCTGTGTTCTTGGCTTTGGAGAGTGAGGTTTTTACCTGTGCAGCTGTGATTACAGGAACTTTGCATTCTTCCAGTATAAAGATGGGCCCTTTAGGGGGTGAAAGGGGGTAAAGTTAGCAATTAACCTATCTGCCAGGATGTTGGCAATATCAGTTGTTTCTGTATATTTAGTGTCATTGTGCTGTAACTCAGAGCAGATCTGAGTGTTGCCATTGAGATTCTTGACATATCTATAGAATGCTTTGTGGTTGTCTTTAGAATCAGAGGCGAATTTGTTTTCATAACTAGCTTTGGAGGATTTTATGAGGGATCTCAGCTTCTTACTGAGGTTGACCAGGGAGTTCCTCCAATTGTGGGATTTTACTCTTTTTTGCAACAGTTTCTTTCTTCTGTTGTAGAGTTTGTTTATGGCAGAAGACCACCAGATTGGCTTCCTTTTTTTGGAGGATAGCATCTTGGTTCTGTTAGGGATAGCACAATCCATGCACTCGTGTAACTGTTTATAAAGTGCATTTGTGTAGGATTCAGCAGTCGTACCTCTATTGTCCATCTGCATGGGTGTCGTGAAGTTTGCCACTTCTGTCTTAAGAAGCGTGAAGTTGGCTTTGGAGAATTTTTTTACAGTTGTTTTCCTAATGGGGGATGGGAGTGGGATGTGGATGTCTAGGGTGATTAGCTTGTGGTCGGATCTGACCAACGAGGAGCTGACCTCTGGTGTTGAACACTGGTCACCCATGTTGGTGATGACCAGGTCTAGGATATTGCTGCCCCTGGTGGGGGTGTGGATAAGTTGCTCCAAGGCATTGGAATTGATGATTTCCAGAAAATGTTGAGCAAAAGAGTTGGTACATGAGTAGTTTTCCCAGTTAATGGTAGGGTAGTTGAAATCACCCATTATTAGAGTGTTGGGTTGTACCTTAATATTTTTCAGTTTATCAAGAAAAGAGGAGTGGGAATCCTGGGGCATGGTAGGAGGTCTGTAGCAAGCTACAATCTGGATTGCGGTTTTGCCCAGAGTTAGTTGAACTTGGATAATCTTGGATGCATTATGCTGGGCAACTAGCTTGGAGGTGTGGATATTCTTAATAATATGCACACGACTCCACCTTTAGTGTTTCGGTCTGGGTTTGGTGGCCGAAAGGTGTGGTATGAATTATAGCCTGGTAATGCAGGGGGGCTCTCTGGAGCTTTGAACCAGGTCTCTGTCACTGCACAGATGTCAATGTTCTCCATTTTAAGGAGTGCCTCGAGTATGTGCATTTTGAGGTTTAGACTTCTAGCATTGAGTAGCATTACCCTCAGATTTTGCTTGCTTGTACCTGTTATGGTGGTGAATTTGTCATTTGAAATTGCCTAAAAAAGGCACTATAGGGGTGGCAAGAGCCTTTGCCAGTATCTGGAATCCCAAGGGTGACAGGTGCAGGCCATCTCTGGCAAAGCAGCTTGGTCTGTTGATCATGTCATCCCATGCAGACAGATACTGGATTCCCTTAGAATGACACCACAAGCTTAGCCAATTGTTAAAGTCAATCATTTTGTCCTTGTACTGTGGTATCATTCTGGGTGATGGCAGGATGCTACTCAGGGCTAGGGTCATACCTACCTGGGCTACAAGATCGGAGAGCTCCTCCATGTCTCTTTTCATGTAGTCCAGGGAGGTACGTCTCAGGTCATTCACACCAACATGGACAATGACAGAGTCATATTTGTACTTGTTGTGGAGTGACCTGACTGCGTGCATTATGTGGTGGATCCTGGCACCCGACAGGCAGCTGACAGTAACTTTCTCCTTGTTTAGCCTGGTGAGTGGAACATCAGTGTGCCTGACTATAGAGTGACCTATGACTAGAGTGTTGGGTACGTTATGCCTTATAGGCTGTAGTTGAGTGGCACACTGAGTATGTGGGCTATGTGTCATTTGGTTTGTGTTGGGGGGTGGAGGTTACTTGCATTTCTGCTTTGGAGATCTCTGTTGTTTGGGCAGATTTGTACTGTGAGCCTCCATGAATGTTGATGTGTGTTTTGAGCATCTGTGTGTGTGTTTTGGTGGTGTAGGTTTTGAGAGACTATGTGATGAGTTTGGTGCGGTGCAAGTGTTTACCTTCTCCTCTTGACTGTCTAGTCCAGTCTTCGGTGAAGAGAGCTTTGCTTCCAGTTTGGCTATATAAGTGCATCCCTCACAGGTCATAGTGTTGGGTGGTGGGAGGAGAGGGTTGTCTGTGTACATGGGACAATTGCTGCATTGTCCCAAGATGCCCAGATTCATCAGGTAGACAGGAGAAAACACCGGGAGCTGACCTTTAGACATGCCTGAATAGGTGCTTATTTATTAAGTACTAAAAACTGTTTTCCTCTAGACAAGTGAGGAAAGTTGAGTGCTGTAGTAATTTGTAACTTATTTAGTGCTTACAATGAGTTCTGAACTAGTGCTGAGCTCAAAGAAACAGATTTGAGTGCTAAAACTAAAAAGCTGGCTAGTTGCAAGGGAAAATTTGAAAATCAGACTTTATGGCGCCAGGAATTGTTTAACCCCAGTTAAGTGGGGGAGGGGGCTTAGGAGATCACAAACAGCCCTGGACACAGCAAATCCATATCTGGACAAGACCTGCCACAGGAAAGGGGGAAGCAAGCTTAGAATTTTTTTTCCCCAGTAAAAGTGGAAATGGAGAAAGCTGGAACAGAAGTTAATTCAACGTTAAGAATCTGAGTGGGTTGGCCTTCACAAATGTTCTCTATTAGATTGAGTGAACTAATGACACTAGACTGGGAGGAGTGTCACAGATCAAATATACAGTATGGGCGGGCAACTGCAAAGCCACCAAGTATAAGAACACACAACACTAGGGAAGGTGGGTGGGAAAAATTACAGTTCCTAGCTGTAGCCAGTAAATAAAAGTTTTAAACAAATCAAGGAGCAAGCAGACTCTAGAAAATGCTTTTAACTGTAAACAGACAGTTATAGTAATGCACACTATTACAGTTCCTAGCTGTAGAACACAGAAACCTCAAAAAATTAAAAATGCACAGAAAAGCTCGGATAGAGCACTCACAAACAGAAAATGCAACTCTCAGTATGAAAAAGCAGTTTACAGTTAAGTAATTCATTAAACATGCAATTAGAGTAATGAAACAGTATCTAGCAATGAAAAATACAGTTAAAACAGTATAAAACAATACATAAATGCAGTGAAACAATAAAAAAGCTTTACAACTGCAAAATGTAGTAGATCAACTGTATAGCACAATTATAAGCATTTCAGAAATGCAGTTCAGTGAAATAAGTGTAAGAAATAACTTATCCTGCTCTTGGAATCTTAAGGAATTTCCACTTATGCAATGCAATCCAGAGCCTGAGCAATACAAGCACAACCTTTATAAGACACAGGGTTTATGTACCAATAAGAATGGAAGAGTTGGAAGATCAAATTACTACTCAGCCCCTGCTATTACCCAATCACTCATACTACAGAAGGTCAGGAGGCCTTGTTACTCTCAATAATAATGAAGACAATCAGCAGAAAATGGCTGCCAGAAACACAGGAAACGCAAACAAAATTACCAGCCTAGACAACAGGCCTCTATCAAGATTATGCCACCTGAGCAGAACACAGAAACCTCACTTTAAAAGCATAGAAAGAACACCCACAAAGAGAAAATACAAGTCTCAGTATGAAAAAGCAGTTTACAATTTAGTAATTAAATAAAAATACAATTATAGTAATGCACACTATTACAGTTCCTAGCTGTAGCCACTAAATGAAAGTTTTAAACAGATCAAGGAGCAAGCAGACTCTAGAGAATGCATTTAACTGTAAACAGACAATTATAGTAATGCACACTGTTACAGTTCCTAGCTGTAGAACACAGAAACCTCAAAAAATCAAAAATGCACAGAAAAGCTCGGATAGAGCACTCCCAAACAGAAAATACAACTCTCAGTATGAAAAGCAGTTTACAGTTAAGTAATTCAGTAAACATGCAATTAGAGTAATGAAACAGTATCTAGCAATGAAAAAATGCAGTTAAAACAGTATAAAACAGTACATAAATGCAGTGAAACAATAAAAAAGCTTTATAACAGTGCAAAATGTAGTAGATCAACTGTATAGCACAATTATAAGCATTTCAGAAGTGCAGTTCAGTGAATTAAGTGTAAGAAATAACTTATCCTGCTCTTGGAATGTTAAGGAATTTCCACTTATGCAATGCAATCCAGAGCCTGAGCAACTCTCTCCCACATAGAATCCCTCTGGCCTCTTTCTCCCACATAGAATCTCTACTCTCACTTTTCCCTACCATAGTCTCTTTTATTCACCTTCCTAGCCTTGCTCCCAGCCTAGTGATTGTCAGTTCCTCTGCTTAGATTTGTACAAAACCTAAAACAGAAACAGGAATCTCTGAGATTAAATAAGACTTTCTCTCTTCTGTGCTGAAGTATCCGACCTCCTCACTGATTGTTTTTTTCTTCTTCTCATTAGCTACACCTAGAAGAAGGTGCTCCACCACCTACTGGCACTGCCTTAAGTCACTTATCCCAGGTCTAGAGACAGTACTTTACTGTTCTCCTCCCATAATGCATTGCATATGTCAAAACACATACTTAGGCTTCGGGCCATCTCTCTCCCATCCTGTCTGCCCCATACTGTGGTGGTGTGTTTAGCTGACCAGGTAAACCCTTTATTGAATTGAACTGCTTTCTAAGGTGTTAATGTTATGAAATTGCAACTGTATTCTGTCCTCACTTGCCGATCAACCAAATAGTCATTCCCAACATTACATAACGTCTGCTCTTTGGCCTCATTGGCATTTTTCACTGAAACAGCATATCTAACAAAGTTTTAAACTGAGATAAGTACTGTTGAAGCTTTTGTGAACTGTGTTTTTGATTCGTTTTGCTGTTATCTGTGAACTTTAATATACTGCACCGTGTTATTGCGTTTTCTGATGTGTGAGCTGTTGTTGAAGACTGGAACTTGCCGATTAACCAAATAGTCATCCCTACATAGCATAAAGTGCGTTCTTGGCCTCTATGGTATTTTTCACTGTAACTGCTTATATTACAAAGTTTTGATCTAACTTAGCAAGGTATAAGCTATTGTGAACTGTGTTTTAGTTCGTTTTACTGGTATTTGTGATTTTGAATATACTGTGCCCTGTTATTGACTTTTCTGATGGTGTGAGCTGTTGGTAAAGACTGTAATGTTTGTGCCCACTATAAAGCTGTGTATACTTACTGCATTAGCATCTTTACCTAAGCAACTGCATTTATTTGCAAAGCAGTTGCACATTGAGGATATCTTGCCTGCAAATTAACCGTTGACTGGCAACAGTATGTAGTCACTAAGACCATACAGCTATTCACCTTCCTAGCCTTGCTTCCAGCCTAGCGACTGTCAGTTCCTCTGCTTAGATTTGTGCAAAAACTAAAACAGAAACAGGAATCTCTGACATTAATTAAGACTTTCTCTCTCCTGTGCTGAAGCATCCGACCTCCTCATTATTGTTTTTTTTTTTTCTTCTCATTTGCTATACGTAAAGAAAGGTGCTGACCCACTCCGTTCACCCTCGCTAATGCTCAGGCTCACTTCGCTCCCCTACCCTACCCCCATTCACACCCATACCCACATCAATTACATTTATAGTTATAGACCACACCCCTCAACAAAACTCACTCCCAGTTTTCCAATCAGTTCTCACCAATCATCCCCCACACTAGAACTCTCCACCACACCCCTATTTCAACACCTGTCTTGTATAGTTACTGATATCACTCCTACACTCACCCAACTCCTCCTGCAACTCAGCAATGTCCTATACGTATCACATCCAGCTACTAAAAGTATTCTTTTTTTCATTAACTATCTTCTCTCTCCTCCTGCTGTCCATCCTTTCCTCCTACCACACACAACTTAATATCACCTCCCCAACACCATGGCAGACAGAATCCACAACCAGTCTCATAAAAGTAGGGGATTTTCCTATACACCCTGCGACCTTACCTCCACCCAACCTTTTTCCTTCCCGTATAATACTCTTAAATACAAAACTAGCCCTCTGTCCTCCCAGAAACAAGCTAAGATATTACAAAAACTAAACAAACTCTATCTATACCTACTCCAAAAAGTGGCTTGCTGCGGGGAGATTCACCCTTATCCAAGACCCAACAAATCTAACAACAGAAACTTAAAACATCCAAATCCTCCATATCTAAGATCAACCTCACCTCTCCTCTTAAACATTAATGTAAGAAGTATTCTTAATGAAACACAGGACCTTCATGCCCTACTAGCTCTATATAAGCCAGATTTTATTGTATTAACAGAAACTTGGCTCAAATCTGAACATCACAATAATGACATTACTGCCCCTCGGTACAATATTATACGTAGAGACAGATTAGGTAAAAAAGACAGGCGGTGTTGCAATACTATTCCAAAACCACCTCACTATTGAACAATTTGAGTGTAATTCCCAAGATGTCAAAGATATAGAATTAATTCTAGCCAAATTAAAACTTAATTCCAACAAACAAATAATTATTGCAGGCGGATATATCCCACCAGTTAATAATACTGCCTTACTGGAAAGCCTACTAAACTGGATGTCATCCTCCCTTCCACAAGAAACCATACTATTAGGTGACTTTAACATTGATTGGACTGTCTGTTCCAGCCAAAATCCCACCACATATATTAACCTCCATGGGTTTAACCAAATTATAACTGCCCCCACAAGAATTGACAAAACCTCCAAACGCTAGTCCATCTTTGACTGGTTTCTGCTATCAGACCCCTCACTGGCTCAACAATCAGGCTGTCTTCCTGACAGTCTGAGTGACCATCAAGCAACTTACCTAATTAGGTCCCGATCCCACCACAATAAACAACCCATCCTCAGAGTAGTACGTAACAAAAAGATCTTCAGAGCTAATGACCTAATCAATTCAGTAAAATGCTGCAACTGGATTCCCTTAAAACAACTACCTCTAAATGAAGCTGTGCAGTACTTTAACTCAACATTCCTAAACATCTTAAATTGTCATGCACCCCCCCCCCCCGAGAACCATTAGAATCAAAACTAACTATGCCCCATGGCTAACAAAAGATATTAAAACCATAATGAAAGAAAGGGACAAAGCCTGGTTACAATTTCACAAACAAAAAAACACTACCTTGAGACAGGATTATCTTGAACTCCTCAACAAAGCTAAAAAAACTGATAAAATTTGACAAAGCTAATTACCATAAAACCATGCAAGAAAAATATGCTCACAACCCTCAAAAATTCTGGGCCACAATAAATAGCTTACTGCACACAGAAAAATACACCACTCCTACCCCTGTATTACCAAATGACCATGACAACATCCCCACCCAATTTAACAAATACTTTACTGAAACAGTCCATGCCCTAGCCAACACCCACAACACTGCTAGCAGCCCCTTACCTACTGAGACCCTACTCATTTCAGTACAACAAACAACTCCTCTAGTTTTTCCCTGCACCCAGTCCCCACTAATACAATTGATAAACTCCTCAAAAAACTGAAACCAACCACTCTGGCAGCTGACAGTCTACCTGCAAACTTCCTTCAAATAACTGTTGAAGCTATAGTCTATCCCATGTCCATTCTCATAAGTAGGTCAATATCAGAATGCAAAGTACCTCACTCCTAGAAAATATCACATATTATACCACTGCAAAAAGGGGGTAAGTCCCTTGAGCTTACCAACTAACACTATATTGTAATTATATCACCTTTATCAAAAATATTAGAGAGAATTGTTCATTCCCAACTAATGTAGTATCTCCTAAAGAATGACCTGGTATCCAAATCCCAGCATGGCTTCAGACCTTCCCATAATACTACTACAGCACTACTCTCATTTACCAACATTGTCAATCACCATAGAAACAATGGACTATTTGTATCCTCAATATTCTTAGACTTATCAAAAGCCTTTGACATGGTCAACCATAGTATGCTTCTAGAAACTCTATCTTCCCTTAACATAAGCTCCTTCACCATATCATGGTTCAATAATTACTTATCAGACTGTCAGTAGGCAGTTCTATGGCAAGACCAATTGTCCCCCCATTACCAGTAGCCATAGGTGTCCTTCAAGGGTCCATCCTAGGGCCTTTGCTATTCTCACTATTTACTAACCAGATAGCTTCATCCTCACTCTCTGCCTCCGTAGTGCAATACGCAGATGATACCACTATTATATTTGCCTCTCCCACCCTACAGGAGCTAAAAAACATAACCCAAAACAATTTTCCCTTAGCAGAAGCATGGTTCACTAACATAAAACTTATTCTTAATCCCAAAAAAAAATAACTCATCCTCTTTAGCCCTGGTAGAGCTCCTCCACTAGATAATGATTTCACCATAACATCTAAGGATAGTATACAAATCACCCCAGCAACACACACAAAACTATTAGGTGTTGAAATTGACAATAATCTAAAAATTGACATACGCATAGCCCAAACAATTAAGAAACTTAACAAAAAGCTTGGTCGCCTTTACAGGAACAGACAGTTCATCACTAAACTTACCAAGGCCACCTTAGCAAGGACTCATCTCTTATCCATTCTCCTTTATGTCTCCCCCGTCTTAACTAACCTTCACCACACCAAACTAAGCAAAATGGAATCCTGCTACAACAAGATTGCCAAGTTTGCTACCAATGCTTCTCATAGATCCCATCACTGTCTAGCCCTCAAGCAACTTAACTGACTTGAATTACCCCAACTACTCCTACTCAACCAACTCTCAATAGCTCACAAGCTCTACTACCTTCCTGACAAAACCCCAGCACTTCATAATCTAATTCACCCCTATACCACCACTAGAACCTTAAGATCTAGTTATCAGAACCACATAAATGTCATCAAACATAAAAATGATGCTGGTAAATCTCTCTTTGCCTGCTCCATTGCCAGAACCTGGAATTCACTCCCAAGGCACTTAACTGCCACCACCTCTACTTCCTAATTTAAAAACCTTCTCAAAACCCACTACTTAAATAACTGGCATTGCTCATGTTACTCCCCAGGTTAAGCCATACCACTGCACTGTTACTAGGATTCTGATAAGGATCAAATGTTTGCTCCTCATGTCCCATTTGTTAATGATAAAAAAGCAACTTAATTCTCACGTATTCGTATATATATATATATATATATATATATATATATATATATATATATATATATATGGCTTACTATCAAATATTTGTTAATCACTGCTATTTATGCTCAAATGTATTTTTAACATGTATGACATTATGTTTTCTTATATGTTACTATATTGTCTCCTTTGAACTGTATTGGTATTTGGAGCTTTTCTACCCGGGCCTCCACTGAAAATGGACATTTCCCAGTAAACAAATGTAAAATAAAAAATAAAATAAAAATAAAATAAAATACAAGGACATAGGGAATCTCCAAACTCTAGAGCCCATGCAATTTAGTTTTGTGAAAGATAGATCATGCCTGCTCAACCTGGTTGACTTCTTTGAGTCAGTCACCAGAGCGGTGGATAAAGGCAAGGTAGTTCATACAGCCTACCTCAATCTGGCCAAGGCTTTTGATACCATTCCTCACTCAGGAATTATTTATAAACTCACCAATCTAGGCATCAATCTCTATATTGTTAGGTGGGTTGCAAATTGGCTCACAGATAGAACACACAGTGTAAAAGTAGTGGAGTCTGGCTGACCAAATTCAGAGATGAGTGTAAGCTGGGAGCCATTATTAACTCCTCAAGTGATGCAGACATCCTACAGAAAGGCCTCACTGAGACCAATGACTGGTGTCAAAACCATGGCCTTAAACTTAATGCCAAAAAATGAGTCACCATCCCCTTTGGGAAAAACTCAGTTCCCACTAATTACCACATCAGTGGGAGCCCACTGAACACTGAAGGCATTTAAGAGTCTGGGGACACAGGTTGACAACAACCTCTCCTTCGACCACTACATTGCGACTGTGGTCAGAAAGCCCTTCTATGTAGCACATTTCATTACCAAGGGTTTTGCATCCAGGAAGAAAGAGGTTATCATTTCTCTCTACTCTTCCCTCACTAGAACAATCATAGAGCAGTATGCCCCATTTGGCATGCACCTCACTAGACACCTGCAACAGCTGGAGAGGCCACAAACGTACCTCACAAAGAGGATCCTAGGCCTTAAACACATGTCCTATATGGACAGACTCAAAAAAACTCCAGCTATTCTCTGTCTCATACCATCTACTAAGAGGCGATCTCTGCTTGACTTACAAAGCCATGTCTGACACAGCTTTGTTAGAAATGCTACATCTAAAGAAATCCCAATCTCTCCACACCACATGCTCCAGAGACCTCAACTTCATTACCGCAATCAACAGAACATGCTGGATGGACAGGTTCATAACCCAGGGACTGCCCATGCTCTGGAATAGACTTCCCATACATGTCAAGCAGAGCACCGCACTAGCACTCTTCAAGAGAAATCTCGATGAGTGGATGAGAAATAGAAAGTTCATCCTGGGGATCACTCCAGTGGCTCTACTTGACAGAGGCACTGGGAACTAAAAATGGGTGGCACAATGCCAAGGCACTTCTATGGGCTAGGCTTGTAAAGGCCGCAGGGCCACTAGACTAGCCTAGTACACACCTATAAACAGGTACCTGAAAAGAGCACTATTCTATATCATAGCATTTATACCGTACTTTGATGGCAGAAAAAAACATGGCCATGGTCTAATTATATGCACATTTAATATTCTCACACCATTCTGTCTTTCACTCCCACCTCCACCATCTTTTTCTCAGTTCTCCATGCCCTTTAGAATACCTCAGTAGATTCCTTCTCCTCACCAATTTTGGTAGTCTGTTCCATGGTTCAACCACCCACTTTGGGAAGAAATACTTTCAGATATCCAGGGATTAATCTGCCTTGTGTTCACACTCCTTTTTGCTGCTTCTTTTCAGGGTGATCCTTTACATCTGTCTGACTTGATCTTGTGCTCCTGCATCTTATTTACACTTTTTTTCTGGTATCTAGTGATACAAGCAACAACACTTTGAGTTTCTCATCATATATTTTATCTCCTTCCCACATACATTTCAGGCAGTTCTCTGATCCTTCTAGCACCAACATGCCTCCCCCTTTTGTAGCCTTCAGAACTGCACAAAATTCTTATTGTGTGATCTGATCTGCACAGGATAATCATTGTGAGATCTAACAAGGCCCTTTATAAAGACAACATTATCTTGTACCCAATAATCATTGTGAGATCTAACAAGGCCCTTTATAATGACACTATTATCTCTCATCTTCAGAAGATAAGAGATAATGACAGTGTAATCACCTGAGGGCACACTCCAATATTCAGTTTACTGTTGCCAAGGCCCACTCATTCTCCTTCTGGTGATCTAGCTAAGATGAAATCAGAACACCCAGAATATTTTCCTGATTTTATTATCAGTTATAATCCTCTCTGCTATTACTGAGCTTTTTGTGGTCCAAGTGATGTTCATTTATTTATCTTCACTGAGCCTCTAGCCCATTCCAAACATGGATTATATACCTTTAAATACTAATGAGCTACAAATGGTGATGTCCTTGTCATGTGATACAAAAAAGTTCAAGGGAGTTCAGTTTGGATATTGAATTCATAAAAGATCTAACACATCTTTTGCAAGTTTATTATGTTTCTTTTTTTTATTAAGCCTTCTGTCATGTAATTGTGAAAGAGTGGTGAAAAATCTGGCAGAGCTGAAAAGCCGTATGCAAAAATGAAGGGATGCCTTTATTGTCAAGAGTTTGTGTATCTGAAATGATATTACTATGACTCTCAGTTGAATAATGTCTTAATTGCATCCTCCTAGCTGGTATTCACTCATTGGAAGAATCTTTGGCAGAAAACTGGAAACCCTGAGTAAATAAATTTGATTTATTATCCACTGCAAGTGGGTTAGTTGAAAAGTCTAAAAATTCTAGTGTTACATTTCAGCATATTGCTGGGAAAGACACAATAAAGCTACTTAAGAAAAATGCAAAATAGCTGGACATAGAGATATATTCAGTGGCTATTGCCATTAAAAAACATTTCTCATTTATTAAAATTTATGCTGTAAAAGCGCACAAGGTTCTACAGCATAAGTCTATAGAAGCATACGTTACTGAGTTGAAAAACAGAGTTAAATTCTGTGAAATTGGTAAGCTGAATGATTCTCCAGTAAGAGAAAAAAATAACTTGTGATGTAAGAAATGAAATAAGGAGCAGGATATTAATAGAAATAGACTGGACCTTATCAAAAGCTGCAGACTTGTACAGAGCAAGTAAAAGTTCTACTGCCCAGTTAAAAAACTATCTGATGAAAAAGAGTTGTGTAAAATAAAATGTGTGTCAAATAACAATGCAACGTTATACTGTAAACATGTGTTGTAAAAGTAGTGGATATGAAAAAGAAGTCATGTGGCACTGCAGTAGGTGTGGCAATACACACTACAGGAGCCATTTTCCTAGGTTTTAATCAATCCCATAGAATCTGTAAAAAAAGGACATTTTGCAAATATATATATATATATATATATATATATATATATATATATAAAGCAAAAGTGTATTTAAAAGAATTTGCATCTTGTTAAACAGAGAAATAGAAAATAAATATATTTACTGGTTCTGTGGAAGTGAAAAATTACTTTATATTGTGAAATCTAAAAATGTATCAGAGGCATTGATACAAGTGTGCAAGACTGTCTCTTAGGAAGAAATGTTGAGAATTCATCATCAGAATGTAGAATTTAAATTACACACAGATACAGATTGCAATGTCTTATAAGAAAATAATTTTAAAGATTTGGGCTTATATGGCACCGAAGAAGCATTTGTTTTAGCATTGTTAATATATTGTTCCCATTACGTGGCATTTTTGCATCAAAGATGCTGATACGTAAATACAAAACTTGAAAACTCAGTTTCCCTTTTCAAATTGTTGTGCATTAAGATGTGAATCATGTTAACGTTTTGTGTAGAGTGGCTTGTCAGAAGCTAGGCATTGTAAAAGTAATTGACAGTATAAAAGCAACAGCTGCATTTGTAAAAAAAATCCTGCACACTTTCATAGAGAGAGTTCACATACTGTCCAAAGCCAAAATAAGTATATCCTGTGATTATGCTGATTTGTTCACATGCTTAGGAATTTTAAAAGGAAACTATAGCATACCAACAAAACATGATATACTGTCAGTGACAAATGTTCCTATAAAAGTACCAATAGAGAATAGACGTAAAACAAACAAGGGAAAATGAGAAGTTTAGATGGCATTAAAAATAATCACAACCAGCTGAATGGGTGCATAGGATGGCTACTGTTGAAGTATTAATCTGAGAAATCTAAATAATGTGATTAACGGGGAGCATTACCTGTTCCTCACAATGGAAGAAGTGGTCTCAAGAAATCTAAATACTAAGCTTTTCTCCATACTATATGCAAGCCAGGATTTCTGGCAAAAATAAGGCTAGATGAAAAAAAGATGCAAAATGTGTACATTTAATATGCCATTAAGAATATACTTTTGTTTATTATTTCATCTGCATTAGAGGTGTTCCAAATAATTGTTCTGCAATAATGGAAAACCTGGAAGGTATTGAAACATAAATGAGTATCTATTAGTGTTAGGTTAGGCACATAAAGACTGATATGCTGCTGAATATATTAAGACATTGTAATTCCAAGTTAAGTTTAAACAAATGTAAAATCAGAGTAACAAGTGTAAAACACATCATAGCTGAAAGTCAGGGGGTCTGAAACCTGATTCAGAAAATATATTTGAGTTATTGTGTAAATGCCAAGGCCAGAAAACATTCAGTCATTAAACAAGCTTTTAGGATTAATGCAGTATCTGCAAAGATTAATATAATATGTCTAACTATGTATTTAAGGAAGCTGTTACAACAAAATGTGGCTTGAGAACAGAGCAATGAACAAGTTAAGAGTTTTGAAATACTTAAGTAAGTAGCCACTGGTGCTCTAACACTAAAATACTATGAAATGAATATGTCAGCTATGTTGCAAGTAGATGCCAGTCAGAACGATGTGACATGAGTGATCTTGCAAAGAAAGAGAAGACATCTGCTCCATAGATAATGTGCATTTACATTACAAATGCACAGAAGTAATATGCTCACACAGAAATGGAACACTTAGCAATTGTGTGCAAATATGAGTGGGCTTTGTGCCCACTGAATGGTGTACAGCAACATTTATCCCACTCCACAAAGGGGGAGCCACCACTGATCCTGGGAACTATAGCCCTATTAGCCTGATGAGCCTGGTCTGTAAGGCCATGGAACGTATCATCATGGAACTCATAAACAAAGACATCGGTAACCTCCAAACTCTGGACCCCACCCAGTTCTGGTTAGTGAAAGGCAGATCATGCCTCCTGAACCTGATTGACTTCTTTGAGGCAGTCACCAAAGCTGTAGACAAGGGTAAGGTGGTTCACACAGCCTATCTTGACCTCACCAAGGCTTTCAACATCATCCCCCATTCTAGAATTATAGATAAACTCACTAAACTAGGTATAAATCCTTACGCCACAAGATGGGTTGCCAACTGGCTCACTGACAGAACCCATACTGTAAAAGTTGCAGACTCCAAATCTAACTTCAAACCAGTGACAAGTGGAGTACCACAGGGTTCAGTCCTGGCACCTCCCCTGTTTGGTATCTACTTCTCTGAAGTACAGCCTAACGCAGAAGGCCTTTGGCTAACAAAGTTCGCAGATGATTGCAAACTAGGAGCAATAGTCAAGTCCTCAAATGATGTGGGCATCCTACAGAAGGGCCTCACTGAGACAGATGCCTGGTGTCAGAGCCATGGCCTCAAGCTCAATGCCAAAAAGTGCATTGTCATCCCCTTTGGTAAAAACTCTGTACCCATGAACTACTACATAGGCAGCAGTCTACGTAATGCCGAATGTGTGATAAGAGACCTTGGGACCCAGGTGGATTGTAGTCTCTCCTTTGATAATCACATCACCACCCTCTATGTGGCACACCTCATTACAAAAAGGTTTTCATCCAGGAAAAAAGAGGTCATTGTTCCCCTCCACGTGATGCTCATTAGACCCATTATAGGGTACAACGCTCCTTTTGGAATATACCTCACAAGACATCTGCAGCAGCTGGAAAGGCCACAGAAGTACCTCACAAAGAGGATTACTGGCCTCAAACATATGCCCTACACTGACCGTCTCAAAAAACTCCAGCTTTACTCTGTAGCATATCACCTACTCCGAGGTGATCTCTGCCTAACATATAAAGCTATGTAAAACCTAGAGCTGTTGGACATGCTGCACCTAAAGAAATCCCAATCCCTCCATGCTACACGCTGTAGGGACCTAAATATTGTCACCACAATAAACAGGACATGCTGGAGGGATAGATTCCTGTCCCAGAGACTTCCCCATACTCTGGAACAAGCTACCCATCTATGTCAAGCAAAGTTTCTCATTAGCACTCTTCAAGAAAAATCTTGATGTGTGGATGGGAAATAGGAAATACACCCCAGGGATCACTTCTGTGGCTCTGCTCAACAGAGACACAAGAAAATAACTTTCTTGGGTGGCGTAAGCCAGGGAACCTTGTTGGCTAGGCTTACTTAGGCCCTTGGGCCAATAGTCTAGTACCTACCTATGAACCTATTCTATGATTGTATCAATAGTGAAGAAGTTCAGATAGAAACAGATAAACTATTACAAAGCATATTCAAAACATCTTTGTACAAGATATATATGAAGTTACACAGGTTGTTACTTCATTTACTGAAGTATGATCTGAAAATGAAATATAGACCAGGCAAGGAAGGCACATAGCAGATAGGTTGCTTAACCCATATCTAGCACATAAGCATGAAGAACTGCTAAACTAAAGTCTTTGGGTAGTGCTGCTGCCACCAATAAAAGAAGTATATGATTTCAGGGTTGCAAGGACACTCAGTTGCTAATGCAACTCTTGAAAGACATACAGTAACAGGTTGGCTTGAGGAAGAACCTTCAGCATAGAAAGACTTTCTTTAAAATAACAAGAGAATTGTGTTCAAGACTTGATGTTCAAAGCTGATAAAATAGTAGTTTACAATCTAATGAGAAAAAAAATGCTTGAGGAACATAAAAATCCCATCTCTGAATTGCAAAAGCAATCAAAGATCAACAGATTAAATATTTTGTCCAGGAATGTTCACCTCAGATAGAACAAGTAGTAGAAAATTGTGGCATCTACAATATATTCCATAGCAACAGTCCAGAAGAAGAACTACTAGCTTACCAAGGTGAAAGTCATCTATGGAGCTGAGTAAGTAGATTATGCCCTTCATATATACTTCAGCTTCATTACTGATGCCTGAAAAATCAATGCACAGCAATGGAAAGTTGGTATGGCAAGTGAACCATGATCTTGTGTTGTTCATGAGGAAAATGGAAAACTACAGAGAAGAAATCATGGGCATTTGTATAACAGAAATACATTAAAGATGGTGTTCCAGGAAGATGGGCAACTGGAAGTATCACATCCAGTTCTGTTTCAAGACAATGGTGTCTGTGAGATGTGTGACAGTCAAGTCTTGCAAAGAGAGACTCCTGATGTGCATCCAGGAGGAGCGGCAGCATCTGTGCCAACAACTGTGCTGGAAGGAAGAACAGATGCCCTGCCTAAGGATTCTTGTTAAATATTACAAGTAAAGAAGACTGTTGAAGAAAGTCTGATCCATGCACCAAGGACAGTTAAAATGATTCTACGTTGATTCCAATTGTAACCCCTCTTACCCTCTGCCATCCCCAAGAAGTACCCTGAAACACAACCCTGCCAGCTATAACTAGGGAGCATGTACAGGCTGTACTTGCTAAAGGCAAAAGCACAGCCTCAATGGGCCCCAGTAACTTCCCAGGATACCTCCTGAACAGTCTGAGCTATGACTTATCAAGATATTTGGAGTCACTTTTTAACTATAGTCTTGAAACAGGCTTTGTCCCACAAGAATGGAGGACTGAGATGGTCACCCCCCTTCATAAGGCAGGACCTTTATCAGATCTTGGAAACTGCAGACCCATTAGTCTGACTAGTCTCATTTACAAAGCTGTGGAAAGAATATAGTCTAAAACAGTCTTTGTGCCATGAGGATGGAGGACTGTGATTTTTATCCTTCATCATTAGGGAGGATGTTTAACAGATCCTGGAAACAATAGACCCATAGTTCTTTCTAGTCTTATTCGCAAAGCCATGGAAAGAATTATCATGGAAATTATCAAATTATCAACAAGGACATAGGAGACCTTCAGACACTGGATCCATCTCAATTTGGTTTTGTCAGAGGAAGGTCACGTTTACTGGACCTGGTGGAATTCTTTGAAAAGTCATTAAGGCAATGGATAAGGGGGAAAGTCATGCATACTGTCTACCTAAATTTGGCTAAAGCATTTGATACAATACCGCACTCAGGCATTGTCAACAAACTGAGGGAGCTAGGCATAAACCCCTTTGTAACACACTGGATAGCTAGCTGGCTCAGGGATAGGACCCAAGAGGTTAGGATAGGTGAGGCCAGTCAGCAGTGGAGTCCCGCAGGACTCTCAGCTGGACCTGCTTCTCTTTGGCATCTACTTCTCCAAGGTCAAAGCCAAAGTCAAAGGCCTCTGGCTGACCCAGTTCACAGATGATTGCAAATTGTGAGCAGTCACTAAATCCCCCAAGATGAAAATATCATTTAGGAAGGTCTAACACAGACAAATACTTGGTGCCATAGTCATGGCTTAAAAATCAATGCCAAGAAATGCATTATAGTACTTTTTGGGAAGTCAGCCACCCTGGGTAACTATGTCATCAATAAAACATCCCTAAAAGTTGATTCACTAGTCAGGGATCTGGGAACTCATGTAGATAGTACCCTAGCTTTTGACCAGCATGTGTTCAAGGTAGTAAGAAAATCCTTCTGTGTTGCACACCTTATAAGTAAGGGCATGACATCTAGGTCCAGAGAGGTTATCATACCACTGTACTCAGCTCTCATCAGACCCATGAGAGGATGCAACTATATAGCCAAACTGGAGGCTGAGCTCTCTCAACCCAATACTGGTGCAGTCAGTCAGGAGGAGAAGGTAACCACACACACCACAAATCCAGTCTCACATAGACCTATCGCAACAGAAAACCAAACACATAAACACACAAAAACATACTCGGAGGCTCTAAATAAAAATCTGCCCAAGCAGCAGAGACCTCCAAAGCAGACATCCAAGCAACCACTACTCCACAACAATACCCACGTATCACATAGTTCACAAAGGCAGTGTGCCACACAGTCACAGCCCTTAAGGCTAAACAACACACCTAATACACTTGTAATAGGTGACTGTATTGTCAGACACACTGACGTCCCACTCAACAGGCTGAACAAAGAGAAGGTCACTGTAAGCTGCCTGTCGGGTGCCAGGATCCACCACATAACACAAGCACTCAGGTCAATCCAAAGCAAGTACAAATATGACTCCATCATTGTCCATGCTGGTGTGAATGACCTGAGACTTACCTCCCTGGACTACATGAAAAGAGACATAGAGGAGCTCTCTGATCATGTAGCCCAGGTCGGTATGACCCTGACCTTGAGTAGCATCTTACCCTCACCAAGTATGATGCTACAGTATAAAGACAAAATGATCAATTTTAACAATTGGCTAAAGTATTGGTGTCATTCAAAGGGGATCCAGTGTCTGTCAGCCTGGGATGATATGCCTGACAAGCCACATTGCTTCGCTAGGGACGGCTTGCACCTGTCACCCCTGGACTTTCGAATACTGGCTAAGGCTCTTGCCACCCCCATACTGCCTTTTTTAGGCAAGGCTCAAAAGACAAACCCATCTCCATAGACAACACAAAGAAAAAGAAACTAAGGGTAATGCTGCTCAGCGCCAGAATTCTAAACCTCAAGATGCACGCACTTGAGGCTCTCCTCAATATGGAGAATATCAATATCTGTGCAGTAACAGAAACCTGGTTCAAGGCTCCTGAGAGCACCCCAGCACTACCAGGTTATACCTCATACCATGCTTTTTGGCCCCAAAACTCGGACCAAACCACAAAAGGAGGGGGAGTATCCATATTCATCAAAGATACCCACACCTCCAGGTTAGTGGCACTGCATGAAGCATCGGAGACCATCCATGTGCAACTAACAGTGGGCAAAACTGCCTTTCAGTTTGTAGCCTGCTACAGACCACCCTCCCAAACTCAGGAACCCCACTCGGCTTTCCTGAGAACACTGGAGAATATGCAGGTCTCTCCAAACACCATTATATTGGGTGACTTCAACTACCCAAACATAGACTGGGAGCACTACTCAAGCCCCAACACCCTTGCCCAATGGTTCCTAGAATTTATAAACTCAAATGCTATGGAACAACTGGTCACCACTCCCACAAGAGGGGAAAACATATTGGACCTGATCATAACCAACATGGGGACTCTATGTTCCATACCAGAGGTATACCCCTCATTGGTAAGATCCGACCATAAATTAATCTCACTGGACATCCATATCCCATTCCCACCCCCAGCCAAGGAAACCATGGTGAAGAACTTCTCAAAAGCAAACTTCACAGTTCTCAAAACTGAGGTGGAATCCTTCAAAGCCCCCAGGCCAGTGGAAAATACGGCCCAAACTGCAGAATCCTTTACAAATGCTTTCTATGGACACCTACAGGAATGCATGGATCGTGCTATCCCAAATAAAACCAAGACTCTTTCCTCCAAAGTTAGGAGACCTGTCTGGTGGACCCCAGCCATAAAAAAGCTATTCAACAGAAGGAGGAAGCTACTACATGATAGAGCAAAATCCCAAAAAGGGAAGGCATCTCTGATCAGTACTAGAAAGAAACTATGATCCCTCATAAAATCATCTAAGGCCAGCTTCGAAAGAAAAATTGCACAAGATGCTAAAGATAATCACAAGGCCTTCTTTAGTTATGTCAGGAACCTGGGTGGCAACTCCCAGATATGCTCTGAGTTAGTTCAAAATGACAAAAAATACACTGAACCCACAGACATTGCCAACATCCTGGCAGACAGGTTCAGTGCAAACTTCTCCCCCCTTCCCCCCAAAAAGAGCAAATGTCTATTCCAACAGAGTGTAGCCTCCCTGACATCACAGATGCACAGGTGAGAGCTGCCCTCTCCAAAGCAAAAAACACAGCATCAATGGGACCGGACGGTGTCCCGGGCTGCGTCTTACACGAACTCCAAGAAGAACTGAACCCTCACATAAAGTCACTGTTCAATCTCAGCCTTACTACAGGATATGTACCCAAAGAATAGCGTACAGAAACAGTGGTCCCACTTCACAAAGGTGGTGCCACAATGGACCCCGGAAGCTATCGCCCTATAAGCCTGACTAGCCTGGTCTGCAAAGCTATGGAGTGTATCATCATGAAACTCATAAACAAAGACATTGGGAACCTCCAAACACTGGATCCGACTCAATTCGGCTTTGTTAAGGGCAGATCTTGCCTCTTGAACCTGGTTGACTTCTTTGAAACAGTCACCAAGGCCATAGATGAAGGGAAGGTAGTCCACACAGCCTACCTGGACCTCGCAAAAGCCTTCGACACAATACCCCACTCGGGCATCATAAATAAGCTCACCAGCATAAATATCAACCCCTGTGTCACAAGATGGGTTGCAAACTGGCTCAGGGTTAGAACCCACATGGTTAGAATTGCAGGTGCCATGTCAGACTCTAAACCAGTTACAAGTGGCATCCCACAAGGCTCAGTCCTGGGACCTCTCTTGTTCGGTATATATTTCTCTGAGGTACAGGCTAACATGGGAGGACTATGGCTCACCAAGTTCACAGATGACTGCAAACTGGGTGCCATAATCAACTCGCTGACTGACACAAGCATCCTCCAAAAGGGTCTCACAGAGATGGATAACTGGTGCCAGAGCCATGGCCTAAAGCTAAATGCCAAAAAGTGTATAGTCATCCCCTTTGGGAAAAACAAAGTGCCCACAAATTACCACATAGGTGGTAATCCATTAAATACGGAAGAAGTAAGTAGGGATTTGGGGACCCAAGTAGATAGCAATCTCTCCTTTGACAATCACATTGCAAAAGTGGTTAGAAAGACCTTCTATATAGCCCACCTTATCACGAAAGGGTTCACATCTAGATCAAGAGAGGTCATTGTGCCCCTCTACTCATCACTCCTCAGGCCCATAATTGAATACAATGCCCCATTTGGAATGTACCTTACCCAACACCTGCAGCAACTGGAAAGACCCCAAAAGTACCTCACCAAGAGGATAAAGGGACTCAAACAGATGCCCTACGCAGTTAGGCTAAAGAAACTCCAGCTCTACTCAGTTGCTTACCGCCTACTCAGAGGCGATCTGTGCCTGACATATAAAGCCATGTCCAATCCAGAATTAATGGACATGCCCCACTTCAGGAACTCCAAATCCCTTAGAGCTATACGCTCCAGGGACTTAAACCTCAGAACAGAAATAAATAGGACATGCTGGAGGGACAGATTCATATCCCAGAGGCTCCCCTCACGCTGGAACAAAATCCCAATCCACGTTAGGCAGAGACGCTCAATGACCTTCTTCAAGAGAAATCTTGACGAGTGGATGGGAGATCGTAGGTTTACCCCCGGGATCTTTTCTGTGTCCCTAATAGACAGAGGCACAGTAAACTAACCTCAAAAGGGCTATCTTCTGTGACCTACTATACAGAGGCACAGTCAACTAATCTAAAAGGGTGGCGAAAGCCAAACACACTCTGGCTAGGCTTATAAATGCCCTAGGGCAGATAGCCTAGTATCAACCTATGAACCTATAATGCCCTCTTTGGTATATACCTGACCAGGCACATGCAGCAACAGGAATAGGTTTCTTATAAGAAAAATTCAGGGAGTAAACAAATTGTCCTCTGCTGATCACCTTAAAACCCTGTCTCTTTATTCTGTATCATACAGACTTCTGAGAGGTGATCTTTGCCTGGCATACAAGACATCCCTGGACCCTGTTTTGATAAGCCCTTTGTGCATGCACAAAACAAACAGCATCATAACTACTAGATTAAAAGACCTAAATTTTACTTTAGATATAAATAGGACATGTTGTAGAGACAGATATGTTTCTTAGAGCATTCCCATTCTCTGGAACAAGCTCCCCTTCTGTGGGATGCAGAGTTCCTCCCTAACCCTATTTAAGTGCAAATTGGACCCCTGATATGGAGTCTGTACCTTTCATGGGCAGAGGGAGCCAGTAAATCACTCTTATAGAAATCAAATCTTTGGGTCATATTTGGTCACACAGCTAACCTTATAAGGGCCCTAGTGATCATTAGCCTAGCACACACGTATGGACCTATGAACCTAAGGACTAAAACGTTTCATTTGTTTAAGTGTGGCTTTTACATATTACAAGGCATAATTTTGATATAAGTAGTTTATGATATGTTTAGTATAGTGTTATGAGTAATTTTGTATAACCACTGTAGTGTGTGTTACCTTATATATATATAGAAACATGGATAGATAAAAAGACATGGGTCTATATAGGTTTTTCTATGAAACTATCAGTATGATCTGGTACAATATTCACAAATCAATGTGAATTGCTCTTGCAAAAAAGAATAAAAATGACAAAACATAGTTTTGCATCTTCACCTCAACATCCCTAAATATACTAACTTAAACTAAGATTGTAAAACAGTAGGGATAAGAACAAACATCCATATCTCACTGTTTCCTGATCACTTTGAATAACATAAATACAGTGAAACAAACACTGATACACACACACACACACACACACACACACACACACACACACACACACACACACACACACACACACACACACACACACACACACACACTCACACAAAAAAAACAATTCTATCACAAAATGTTTTTTATAGGATAGCAAACACTCCTGCCCCTCCACACCCAAGCATATCTAAATATACTAATTCCAAAATCATGCAACATAGGGGGACAAGAGCAACCATTCTTATCTCCACTGCTCCCGACTCATAGTACCTAACATATTGCAATTCTGCATAAATGGACATGCATTGCAACATACATGATAGTCTCAGACGATTAACTGAAACATAATTGATGGACTTAAAGGTTCCTACATATATATATGTGTGTGTGTGTGTGTATATATATATATATATATATATATATATATATATATATATATATATATATATATATATATATTCATCCAATGATGTGGAGTCACATCCATCTCCTATAGTTACCCCATGGACAGCTGACACCATCCACAGTTTAATAGGTAAGTAGGGACCAAAATTTACGTACTTTACTTTAAACTCACACACTCTCTAGTACCGCTGATAATGTCTCCAAGGAGAATAAATAGCATAGTAACAATTGGATAATATTTAAATGCACATTGATTAGACTAATTAAAATATCATCAAACATTCAATGAAAAAAAAAAAAGAAAAAACAAATAAAGAGAAATAACCAAAAGGTTATTTAAAAAGAAATGATTATAAAACACTATTATAAAACATTGTGTCTTTGTGGATTTAGAGAAAACATGACAGGGTGCCTAGAGAGGAGTTGTGGTATTGTATGAGGAAGTCGGGAGTTTCAGAGAAGTATGTAAGAGTGGTACAGGATATGTACGAGGGCAGTGTGACAGTGGTGAGCTCTGCGGTGGGAGTGACAGATACGTTTAAGGTGGAGGTGGGATTACATCAAGGATCAGCTCTGAGCCCTTTCTTATTTGCAATGGTGATGGACAGGTTGACAGACGAGATCAGACAGGAGTCCCCGTGGACTATGATGTTTGCAGATGACATTGTGATCTGTAGTGAGAGTAAGGAACAGGTGGCGGAGACCCTGGAGAGATGGGGATATGCTCTAGAGAGAAGAGGAATGAAGGTCAGCAGGACTAAGACAGAATATATGTGTGTGAATGAGAGGAAGGATAGAGGAATGGTGAGGATGCAGGGAGTAGAGGTGGTGAAGGTGGATGAGTTTAAGTACTTGGGATCAACAGTTCAGAGTAATGGTGAGTGTGGAAGAGAGGTGAAGAAGAGAGTACAGGCAGGATGGAGTGGGTGGAGAAGAGTGTCAGGAGTGATTTGTGTCAGACGAGTACCAGTAAGAGTGAAAGGGAAGGTCTGCAAGAGGGTAGTGAGACCAGCTATGTTATATGGGTTGGAGACAAAAAGACAGGAGTCAGAGCGTGACATGGCAGAGTTGAAGATGTTAAGATTTGCACTGGGTGTGATGAGGATGGACAGGATTAGGAATAAGTATATTAGAGGGTCAGCCCAGGTTGGAAGTTTTGGAGACAAAGCCAGAGAGGCAAGATTACGTTGGTCTGGACATGTGCTGAGGAGGGATGCAGAGTATATTGGGAAAAAGATGCTAAGGATGCCAGGTAACAGGAAAAGAGAGAGGCCTAAGATAAAGTTTATGGATGTGGTGAGAGAGGACATGCAGGTGGTTGGTGTGACAGAGCAAGATGCAGAGGACAAGAAGAAATGGGAACAGTTGCTCTGCTGTGGCAACCCCTAACGGGAGCAGCCGAAAGAAGAAGAAGATGATTATAAAGCATTTTTCCAACCTCATTCATTGTTTAAATGAAAAGGTTGTAAAGTATTGAATTAAAAAAATGTTTCTTTGTACAGAAGGTAATCTATTATAATACACCCGTCTGTCTCATTTACTCTTTCTCTCTCTCTCACACACACACACACACACACACACACACACACACACACACACACACACACACACACACACACACACACACACACCTATGGGCAACTTAAAGTCACAGGGTTGGGGGTTGGCATAATTGTTAGGGTGTTTACCTTGCAGAAACTAGGTATAGGGTTTGATTCTCACTTTTTGGAAGCATGACTAGACTTAAAAAGACCCTCGATATGATTATCCTTGTAATTATGTATGAAACTCAAAAGCTATTACACCTTTTAGCTATTGAACGATGTTTAATTGTATGGCAAAATTGATGGTAGAAGGCTTAGTACTATTGAATGTTTTAACAGATTATACAAATTTGCTGAATGATTGCATACTAAATAAAGCACATAGTAAATTGCTGAAAGGCTACATGTGAAAAGAAGTGGAGCTTAGATGGCAATAAGCTTGTTTACTAAACATATGTAACGTGTGTGTCCTATGATACTGAGATAAATTTGTTTAGAAAATGTTCTTGCAGAATGAAACATTTCCTTAAGAGTCCTGGTGAAACAAATTACTGAAGCACATAGTGAGCATGTCAGAACTCTGGTGAATTTTCAAGCTACAAAAGGAGTGGATTACTGCTTTTTAAATGTATTATGACACAATTTTGTTTCAAATCATCCATGACTTTGAGGGAGGGGCTGTAGAAATTCCCTAAGGAAGATGTCATGGGGGTGGCCAGCTAGAACTTATCCTTAAAGGAGAATAGCTTCAGCTATATTATCACTCATTCATTAATTTCAATTTACTCAATGTAGGTCCAGGTTGCTATGAAGCCAGACTATCTTAGCACTTACAGGAAAACTCTGCCCTCTTCTGCAATTTAACTCAATCTTTAGGTTGTTTTTCTCCCTACAGTATGGTTCCAGTATTGTGAAGGTAAGAAAACCCTGCTTGTTCTTTTTAAAATTTTCATTTCCTTGCCTTGGAATTAAAGGAAGGGAAAGCCCACCTACTTTTTTAAGCTTAATTTCTCACATACTTTAAAGAGAAATCTGTCTCCACTTGCATGACATACCATAGACACACTTAAATCTGTAGTTTAATCTGTCAGGTACTGCTGGCAATCTTATAGGTTCATAGGTTCATAGGTTCATACTAGGCTATCTGCCCTAGGGCATTTATAAGCCTAGCCAGAGTGTGTTTGGCTTTCGCCACCCATTTTAAATTAATTTTGCTATGCCCTTTTTCGAGGTTAGTATACTGTGCTTCTGTCTAACAGTGACACAGAAGTGATACCTGGGGTAAACCTACGATCTCCCATCCACTCATCAAGATTCCTCTTGAAGAGAGTCAATGAGGGACTCTGCCTAACCTGGACTGAGATTTTATTCCAGAGTGAAGGGAGCCTCTGGGTTATGAATCTGTCCCTCCAGCATGTCCTATTTATTTCAGTGCTGAGGTTCAAGTCTCTCGAGCGTGTAGCTCGATGGGATTTGGATTTTCTGAGGTGCAGCATGTCCATTAATTCCGGGTTGGACATGGCTTTATACGTCAGGCACAGATCGCCTCCGAGCAGGTGGTATGCCACTGAGTAGAGCTGGAGTTTCTTTAACCGGGCAGCATATGGCATCTGTTTGAACCCTTTGATCCTCTTGGTGAGGTAATTTTGGGGTCTTTCCAGTTGCTGCAGGTGTCTGGTAAAGTACATCCCAAAAGGGGCATTGTACTCAATTATGGGCCTGATGAGGGATGAGTAAAGAGGCATGATGACCTCCCCTGATCTAGATGTGAATCCCTTCATAATTAGGTGGGCTATATAAAATGTTTTTCTAACCACTTTGGCCACGTGGTTGTCAAATGAGAGATTGCTATCAACTTGGGTCCCCAGGTCCCTAATTACTTCTTCTGTACTTAATGGATTACCACCTATGTGGTAATTTGTGGGCACTTTGTTTTGCCAAAGGGATGACTATACACTTTTTGGCGTTTAGCTTGAGGCCATGGCTCTGGCACCAGTTGTCTGTTTCTATGAGGCCCTTTTGGAGGATGCTTGTGTCGGCTGGAGAGTCGATTATGGCACCCAGTTTGCAGTCATCTGCGAACTTGGTCAGCCACAGTCCTTCCATGTTGGCCTGTACCTCCGAGAAATATATACCGAACAAGAGAGGTCCCAGGACTGAGCCTTGTGGGATGCCACTTGTAACTGGTTTGGAGTCTGATGGTTCCAGCAATTCTAACCATGTGGGTTCTGTCCTTGAGCCAGTTTGCAACCCATCTAGTAACACAGGGGTTTATATTTAAGCTGGTGAGCTTATCTATAATGCCCAAGTGGGGTATTGTATTGCAGACTTTTGCGAGGTCCAGGTAGGCTGTGTGGACCACCTTCCCCTCGTCAATGGCCTTTGTGACTGTTTCAAAGAAATCAACCAGTTTAAGAGGCAGGATCTGCCCTTAACAAAGCCGAACTGGGTAGGATCCAGTGTCTGTAGGTCCCCAATATCTTTATTTATGAGGTCCGTGATGATCCTTTCCATAGCTTTGCAGACCAAGCTAGTCAGGCTTATGGGGAGATAGTTTCCAGGATCCGTTGAGGCACCACCTTTGTGGAGAGGGACCACTGTTGCTGTACGCCACTCTTTGGGTACATATCCTGTAGTAAGGCTGAGATTGAACAGTAGTTTTATGTTTGGGTTTAGCTCTTCTTGGAGTTCATGTAGGACGCAGCCTGGGACACCGTCTGGTCCCATTGATGCTGTGTTTTTTCTTTGGAGAGGGCAGTTCTTACCTGAGCATCTGAGATGTCAGGGGGGCAGCACTCTGCTGGGATAGATATTTGCCCTTTTGGTGGGGAGGGTGGAGAGAAGTTTGCGCTGAACCTGTCAGCTAGGATGTTGGCAATGTCTGTGGGTTCGGTGTATTTTTTGTCATTTTGGACTAATTCTGAGCATATCTGGGAATTCCCACCCAGGTTCCTAACATAACTAAAGCAAGCCTTGTGATTATCCTTAGTGTCCTGTGCAATTTTTCTCTCGAAGCTGGCCTTAGATGATTTTATGAGTGCCCGTAGTTTTTTGCTAATACTGATCAGAGATGCCTTCCCTTTTTGGGATTTTGCTCTATGATGTAGTAGCTTTCTCCTTCTATTGTATAGTTTGTTTATGGCTGGGGTCCACCAGACAGGATGTCTGCCTTTGGAGGATTGGGTCTTGGTTTTATTTGGAATTGCATGATCCATGCATTCCTGAAGGTGTTCATAGAATGCGTTTATAAAGGATTCTGTGGTCTGGGCCGTATTTTCCACAGGCCCGGGGGCTTTGAAGGATTCCACCTCGGTTTTGAGGAGTGTGAAATTTGCTTTAGAGAAGTTTTCACTGTGGTTTTCAGGGCAGG
Organism: Protopterus annectens; assembly: GCF_019279795.1. Classification (NCBI taxonomy): domain Eukaryota; kingdom Metazoa; phylum Chordata; order Ceratodontiformes; family Protopteridae; genus Protopterus; species Protopterus annectens. Next base: position 636,162,565 of record NC_056737.1, on the reverse strand, counting down.
GGGTGGAGTCGGGATGTGAATATCCAGTGAGATTAGTTTATGGTCTGATCTTACCAGTGAGGGATGCACTTCTGGTCTGGAGCATAGAGTCCCCATGTTGGTGATGATCAGGTCCAGTATGTTTTCCCCTCTTGTGGGAGTGGTAACAAGTTGTTCCATAGCATTTGACTTTATAAATTCTAGGAACCTTTGGGCTAGGGTGTTGGAGCTAGAGTAATGCTCCCAGTCTATGTTTGGGTAGTTGAAGTCGCCCAATATAATGGTGTTTGGAGAGACCTTCATTTGTTCCAGTGTTCTTAGGAAGGCCGAGTGGGGTTCCTGGGTTTGGGAGGGTGGTCTGTAGCAGGCTATAAACTGGAAGGCAGTTTTACCCACTGTTAGTTGCACATGGATAGTCTCTGATGCTTCGTGCTGTGCCACCGACCTGTAAGTGTGGGTATCTTTGACGAATATTGATACTCCCCCTCCTTTTGTGGTTCGGTCCAAGTTTTGGGGCCGAAAAGCATGGTATGAGGTATAACCTGGTAGTGCTGGGGTGCTCTCGGGAGCCTTGAACCAGGTTTCTGTTACTGCACAGATATCGATGTTCTCCATGCTAAGGAGAGTTTTGAGTGCGTGCATCTTGAGGTTTAGACTTCTGGCGTTGAGTAGCATTACTCTTAGTTTCTTATCCCTCGTGATAGTTATGGAGGTGGGTTTGTCTTTTGAGCCTTGCCTAAAAAGGTACTATGGGGGTAGCAAGAGCCTTTGCCAATATCCAAAAGCCCAAGGGTAACAGGTGCAAGCCGTCCCTAGCGAAGCATCGTGGCTTGTCGAGCATGTCATCCCAGGCTGACAGGCATTGGATCCCCTTTGAATGACACCAGTACTTAAGCCAATTGTTGAAATTGATCATCTTGTCTTCATATTGTGGCATCATTCTTGGTCAGGGTAAGATGCTACTCAAGGTCAGGGTCATACCGGCCTGGGCTACAGGCTCAGAGAGCTCCTCTATGTCTCTTTTCATGTAGTCCAGGGAGGTACGTCTCAGGTCATTCACACCAGCATGGACAATGACTGAGTCATATTTGTACTTGCCTTGGAGTGACCTGAGTGCTTGTGTTATGTGGCAGATCCTAGCGCCTGACAGGCAGCTCACCGTGACCTTCTCCTTGTTCAGCCTGGTGAGTGGGACGTCAGTGTGCCTGACGATAGAGTCACCTATTACAAGTGTATCAGGTGTGTTGTTTAGCCTTAAGGGCTGTGACTGTTCGGCACACTGGCTTTGTGAGCTATGTGTTGCACGTGTTTTGTTTTGGGGTAGCGGTTGCTTGAGTGTCTGCTTTGGAGGTCTCTGCTGCTTAGGCAGATTTTTATTTAGAGCCTCTGAGTATGTTTTTGTGTGTTTATGTGTTTGGTTTGCTGTCGCGGTAGGTCTATGTGAGACTGGAATTGTAGTGAGTGTGGTTTCCTTCTCCTCCTGACTGGTTTCGCCAGTACTGAGTTGAGAGAGCTTAGCCTCCAGTATGGCTATATGGTTGCATCTCTCACATGTGTTGGAATTTGTTGGGAGGAGGAGAGGGTTGTCTGTGTACATGAGGCAGTTGTAACATTGCCTCAAGATTCCCAGATTCACCAGCTGGACCAGAGAGGAGATTGACAACTGACCTTTGGACATGCTAGAATAGTATTGGGAATTCCTTTATAATTGAAAAAAAGGGCCAATGGGGAACAAGGTACTCTAGGGGAGTTTGTGAGGGTGTAGTGCTTTTAATTTTTTAGTGCTGACTTGTATAATTGCTTTAGTGAGCAAGTGCCAGGTAACTTAAATGCAATGTGTTACAGGTAACTTAAATGCAAAACTGACAAACAGTAACTTTCTTTCAAGTGAAACAAGGAAATAAGTACAGTAAGCAATGCAGATATCACTAGGGATCCACAGAAGCACTGAAAAGTCGCGTTTTAGGTGGAATTAGCATTTCAGGGCCATCCCATAGTACTACCACTGCACTCTTATCCTTTTCTGACTGCATTAATAAAAATCGTAATAACAACCTGCTTTCCTCTGCACTCTTTATTGACCTCTCTAAAGCCTTCAATATGGTTAACCATCAGTTACTTATAAATATACTTAAATCACTTTCATTGGGCACACAAGCAGTGCAATGGTTCAAGTCCTATCTAGAAAACAGACAAGCTGTCATCTGGGACAATAACTTATCCACTCACCTCTCTATTACCCTTGGTGTCCCACAAGGCTCCATTTTAGGACCTCTCCTTTCCTCAAGCTTCATTAACGATCTAAATGCTAACCTTCCTCAAGCCACCTGCATACAATATGCAGATGATTCCATATTAATCTGTAGCACTGCCTCTTCTGCTGAACTCCAGTCCATCACCCAAAAAGTATTTAACTTAGTAGAAAACTGGTTCCTTCAATGCTGTCTCCTCCTAAACCCTAAAAAAACTAAATTACCACTGTCCATTCCAACACAGAAGTTCTCCCCTATCAATATCACAGTTACATCCAATAATGGCACTCTCATAGTACCTGATCCAACCACTAAACTTCTAGGTGTAACAATTGACCACAACCTGAACTTTGATTCACACATTAACTTAACCATTAAATCAGTGAATAGAAAACTAGGATCCCTTTACAGGATTAAACCTTTCCTTACTCCTTTAGCTAAAACTACCATCGCCCACACTCATCTTATCTCTACCCTCCTATATGCCTCCCCCATTTATACTAATCTATCCAAAAGTAACCTCAATAAACTGGCAACCTCCTATTGTAACATTGCCAGATTTGCCACTGGCTCCCCATTTAGAACCCACCATTGTCAAAATCTTAAACAGCTAGGATAGCTGGAATTGCAAAATCAGCTTCTACTTCAGCAACTTACTATCACCCAAAAGATTTTGCACCATCCCAGCAATACCCCAATACTCTGCAGCCTTATCACCACATACAAAAATCTCACAACCTTATGCTCAGCTAATAAATTACTAGTAGCCACCCATAAAGCCAACAATAAATCAGGTGACTGTCTTTTCTCTAACTCTGTGGGAAAATTTTGGAACAGGCTTCCCAGTGAATTATCATCTCTTTCTTCAACAACACTTTTCAAGTAGCTACTAAAAACATTCCTTAAAACTCAATGGCTATTTCCATGTTCAAACCCTAATAACACCCTTCTTTCCATGTCCTTATCTCTATCTCTATCTTTTTCAGGCCTCTGGGCTTACCTCTCTCCTGACCTCAGTTAGTTAGGCCACTAGCTTACTGAATACTATTTCTAGCCTAGTCTTCCTGGGAAACTATCTCTGAGTACAAACCCACAAAATAACTCCTCTACCATGGATATATTCACTACCATACCTCTCAACCTGAAAACATCAAAAATCTGGACAAGGTCCATAAAAAATAGGTACAAATCTGTACGCTGTTTAACATAAAATGTGCATACATATTTACAGAACCCCGCCCATTCCAATGGAATTGTGGGATACCACTTTTAAATGCAAACTGAAGAACAGACAACCAAAATATGGCACCAGAGTCCCCCTGCAGCCATTCCAATGTCCAATTACCTGGCTATTGCACCCCATTTACCATAAACACTAATGTACACACACACACACACACACACACACACACACACACACACACACACACACACACACACACACACAAGCCTTCAGGTCAGAATAAATTTCAGTTCAGCATAAATACAGCCTTCAGTTCAGCATAATACAGCCTTCATTCAGCTTAATAAATATCTCAGGGCTTGTTTCCAGAAGTTCAACCACAACATAATAAATACCTCTGTTGTGTTTCACAGCATAATCATTAGAATCATTTCAGCCACAGCATAAGAAATTAAATACCTCTGTTTCCACATTCTGCAGCCCTGGGGCTTGTTTCCAGAAATCTGCAAAGTCCTCAGGGCTCCTTTCACACACACACTACAGTGCAGCAATCACCTTGCAGCTTGTTCGTTGAACCAGCAGCACCATTCCTGCTTCTAAACAGCAAGAAATGCATTCACGTCAGCTCAGTTGCTCAATTCCAACAGGCTATACTACCTTTCTAAGAATGTATGTGCTGGCTTATAGGTTCACACTCCGTTTCACTAAAGCATTACTTAACTCTGTACATACTAGAGCAGCTAAACCTACAGCTAAAGCATTACTGAACTCTACACACACATAAACACACACACACACACATACACACACACACACACACACACACACACACACACACACACACACAAACCATTCTCGCTAAAGAATTACTTAACTCTACAAAGCAGCTAAAAGGGAAGCATTAGTGAATCTGGGAATTCTGAGACAATGTTACAATTGCCTCATGTACACGGACAACTCTCTCCTCCTCCCACGTAACGCTAACACTTGGGAGAGATGCAGCTATTTAGCCAGACTGGAGGCTGAGCTCTCTCAACTCAGGACTGGCAAGACCAGGCAGGAGGAGAAGGCAACTACACACACCACAATACCAGTCTCACATAACTCAACCACACCACTGAATCAAACACATAAACACACTAAAACATACTCGGAGGCTCTGAGTAAAAATTTACCTAAACAGCAGAGGCCTCCAAAGCAGACACCCAAGCAACTGCAAACTCAATACACCACACAAACAACACATAAACAACAAAATCAGTGTGCAAAGCAGTCACTGCCCTTAAGGCCAAATACAACACCAAACATACTTGTCATAGGTGACTCCATAGTCAGACACACTGACGTCCCGCTCACCAGACTGAGTAAGGAGAAGGTCACAGTAAGCTGCCTGTCGGGCGCTAGAATCCGCCACATAATGCAAGCACTCAGGTCTCTCAACAGCAGGTACAAGTGCGACTCAGTCATTGTCCACGCTGGTGTCAACGACCTGAGGCGCACCTCCTTGGACTACATGAAAAGAGACATTGAGGAGCTCTCTGATTATGTAGCCCAGGCAGGTATGACCCTGACCTTGAGCAGTATCCTACCTTCACCTAGAATGATGCCACAATACAGTGATAAGATGATCAGCTTTAATAATTGGCTTAAATTCTGGTGTCATTCAAAGGGGATCCAATGTCTGTCTGCCTGGGATGACATGCTGGACAAGCCACGCTGCTTCGCAAGGGACGGCTTGCACCTGTCACCCCTAGGCTTCGGATATTGGCAAAGGCTCTTGCCACCCCATAGTGCCTTTTTAGGCAAGGCTCAAATTCTAAACCTACCACCCTAGAACACAAAAAGGAAAAAACTAAGGGTAATGCTGCTCAATGCCAGAAGTCTCAATCTCAAGATGCACGCACTCGAGGCCCTTCTCAGTATGGAGAACATCGATGTCTGTGCAGTGACAGAAACCTGGTTCAAGGCTCCAGAGAGCACCCCAGCACTATCAGGTTTCACCTCATATCATGCGTTCCGGCCCCAAAATCCGGACAACACCAAGAAAGGAGGGGGGGTGTCCATATTCATAAAGGACACCCACACCTCAAGGTTGGTGGCAACGCACGATGCATCGGAGACCATCCAGGTGCAATTAACCATAGGCAAGACTGCTTTGCAATTAGTAGCATGTTACAGGCCACCCTCTCAAACTCAGGAACCTCACATGGCTTTCCTGAAAACATTGGAGGGGATAAATGTATCTCCAAACACCATCATACTAGGTGACTTCAACTACCCTAATATAGACTGGGAACACTACTCAAGCCCAAACACTCTAGCCCAAAGGTTCCTGGAGTTCATAAACTCAAATGCCATGGAACAACTAATCACCATCCCCACAAGAGGAGAAAACATACTTGATCTCATCATCACGAACATGGGATCAAAATGTTCAACACCGGAAGTATACCCCTCACTGGTGAGATCAGATCATAAACTAATCTCGCTGGAGGTCCTCATCCCGCCCTCACCTGAAATAAAAAAGACCACAGTGAAAAACTTCTCAAAAGCCGACTTCACACTTCTGAAAACTAGTGTGGTCTCCTTTAACGCCCCTGAGCCAGTGGTAAACATTACTCAAACCACTGAATCACTTACAAATGCCTTCTACCAGCACCTACAGGACTGCATGGATCAGGCAATCCCAAACAAAACTAAGACTCTTTGTACCAAAGGCAAGCGTCCAGTCTGGTGGACCCCAGCCATTAACAAGCTCTACAACAAAAGGAGGAAGCTACTACAAGATAGAGCAAAATCCTTGAAAGGTAAGACACCTTTGATCATTATAAGTAAAAAACTAAGAGCTCTCATAAAATCATCCAAGGCAAATTTTGAGAGAAAAATCGCCAAGGACTCAAAAGACAATCATAAGGCCTTTTTTAGCTATGTTAGAAACCTGGGAGGAAACTCCCAGATATGCTCAGAATTAGTTCAAAATGATGTGAAGATTACTGAACCTACACACATTGCCAACATACTGGCCGACAGGTTCAGTGCAAACTTCTCCCCCCCAAAAGGAGAGATATCTATACCAGTGGATTGTAGCCCCCCAAACATCTCCAACGCCCAGGTGAGAACTGCTCTCTCCAAGGCAAAAAACACAGCATCCATGGGACCGGATGGTGTCCCCGGCTGTGTGCTCCACGAACTCAATGAGGAATTAAACCCGCAGTTAGGACAGCTGTTTAATCTTAGCCTCACCTCAGGATACGTACCCAAGGAATGGCGCACGGCGACTGTGGTCCCACTTCACAAGGGCGGTGCCTCCACCGACCCTGGAAATTACCGTCCCATTAGCTTGACAAGCCTTATCTGCAAAGCCATGGAGAGGATCATAATGGAACTCATAAATAAAGACATAGGGAACTTGCAGACTTTGGATCCAACCCAGTTTGGCTTTGTCAAAGGCAGATCATGCCTTTTAAACTTGGTTGACTTTTCGAGACAGTCACCAAGGCCATTGATGAGGAAAGGCAGTCTATACAGCCTACCTTGACCTGGCAAAGGCCTTCGACACAATACCCCACTCAGGTATCATCGAAAAACTCATCAGCTTGAATGTAAACCCATACATCACAAGATGGGTTGCAAACTGGCTAAGTGACAGAACACACAGGGTCAGAGTTGCTGGAGCCATGTCAGACTCAAAGCCTGTCACAAGTGGTGTCCCACAGGGCTCAGTCCTGGGTCCACTCTTGTTCGGCATCTACTTTTCTGAAGTACAAGCAAGCGCAGGAGGGTTATGGCTGACAAAGTTTGCAGATGACTGCAAACTGGGCCATAGTCGAAAACACATCTGACACAGATATCCTTCAGAAGGGCCTCACAGAAACGGATAACTGGTGCCAGAGCCATGGCCTAAAGTTAAATGCCAAGAAATGCATAGTCATACCCTTCGGGAAAAACAAGGTTACCCATAGCTACCATATAGGTGGCAATCCACTGAGCACAGAAGAAGTCATCAGGGATCTAGGGACCCAGGTTGACAGTAGCCTGTCGTTTGACACTCATGTTGCTAAAGTAGTTAGGAAAACCTTCTACATTGCCTACCTGATCATGAAGGGATTCACATCTAGATCAAGGGAGGTCATCGTCCCCCTGTACTCATCACTCATTAGACCTATGATTGAGTACAATGCCCCATTCGGAATATATCTGACCCGACACCTGCAGCAGCTGGAAAGGCCCCAAAAGTTCCTCACCAAAAGGATAAAGGGTCTCAAAAATATGTCTTATGCTGCCCGACTGAAAGAACTCCAGCTCTATTCAGTCTCATACCGCTTGCTCAGAGGTGACCTGTGCCTGACATATAAGGCCATGTCAAACCCAGATTTGATGAATATGCTTCACCTCAAAAAATCTAGATCCCTCAGAACCACAAGGGCGGGAGACTTAAACCTTGACACGGTTATTAATAGAACGTGCTGGAGGGACAGATTCATCACCCAGAGACTTCCTATGCTGTGGAACAAAATCCCGGTACATGTGAGGCAAAGCACCTCGCTGGCCTTGTTCAAGAGGAATCTTGACCAATGGATGGGAGATCGCAGATATACCCCAGGGATTACTTCAGTGTCACTGCTTGACAGAGGCACAGCAAAATAATAGGCATAGTTTTCTTCAAACTAAAGGGGTGGCAAAAGCCAAATAACTATGGGCTAGGCTTATAAATGCCCTTGGGCAGATAGCCTAGTATGAACCTATGAACCTATGAACCTATTACTGAACTCAGCTAAAGTGCGCACCCACACTCACCGTTCTCACTAAAGAATTACTTAACTCTACAGACAGCTAAAACGTAGGCATTACTAAACTCAGCCAAAGCACACTCACACACACAAACACACACCATTCTCACTAAAGAATTACTTAACTCTACAGAGCAGCAATCTCTCGTCCCTTGATACATGCACTTACTAGTTAATTGATCCATGATTCAATGAGTGCAGCTCCCGGGCCAAGCTGCTGCTTCCTCAATAATACTTGCTTCATACAACGACCACAGAAATCCAATGCTCGTAATAAATACGACGATGCAAAAGGAGCTGCTGCTGCTTCCTCAATGATAATTCTGGCCCAAAATGAGCAAGTAATCCATAAAATTGCTTCCTCAACGATAGCAAGTAATCTAGATGAGTTCTTTTTTCCCGCTCGCATATCCAAACCAAGCAAGTAATCCAAATGACCTGGAAATGATGACATGAGCTACAGGAGCTCAATTCCGACTGGCTGACAGCCCTGACGGAGCTGACGTCATCGCACACGTGATGACGTCAGCTCAACAGCGCAATATTTGAAAACATTAAGCAAACCAAAAGAAAAAAATCGGAAATGAAGGAGTGCCACTCGGGAATCGTGGCACCCCTTCATTTGGACCCCAAAACTCAGTAAAAACCAAGTAATTCGGTATGGTTGAGAGGTTTGTTCACTACTGTCTCACTTGGACTGTAGAATTTGAAAGCTACCTCCTATGCATATATTTGCTACTTTTTCACTCGGACTGTAGAATGTGAAAGCTACTTAAAATCATGCGTTCTTAGTTAACTCACAGAACATGATATTACTTGCTAGCCTTCTCTGTGATGCGTATTAAGCTTTCTAATGTGTGAAATGTTCTTTTTTATACCTCTTTAATTACTTTTTATTCTCTTTCAATAATTCCAACACATCTTGTATTCAGATACTCATGTAAATTGTTTTTGTTAGTATATTGTTATGGTGTACCTTTTTGTAATTCATTATTATTATTATTATTATCATTGTTATTACTTTGCAATCTTCTTAGCTTAATAGAGATTATCTCCCTGGGCCTCTACTGAAAATGGACATGTATCCAGTTGGACTAGCCCACTCAACAAATGTAAAATATATAAATAAATAATAAATAAATAAATATCTAATACACAGATCTATGGAAAGAAACTACCATTCACTTTGAGTGAGTTCTTAAAGCAGAGGAGTTTATAAGTATTTTCCATTCCACAAAGGAAATGTGACTATTGATGGCAACCATAATACTACAGGTGAATACACCTTTGATATGTTAAAGATTGTTAATCTCAAAATGCTTGATTGGCTTGAACTTCAACATCTTATTCTATTACATCAATTAGTCATCACATATAAAATTCTCCATTACCCTACTAATACACCCATACTCAATAACCTTGTGACCCCCTACAAGAATCTCTCTTCCCTTCGCTCTGCAAACAAACTGCTAGTAGCCACTCTCAAGTCACACAATAAGGCAGGCGACTCCTTGTTCACCAATACTATTGGCCCATACTGGAATAAACTCCCAACAGAATTGACTACTTTGGGCTCATCACAACTTTTCAAGAAACAACTAAGATACTATCTCAAATCCCACTGGCTATGCCCTTGCTTGAATCCAGACTGACCTCCCATCTAACTTTCTTTATACTTCTCTTCATTACTTCTCCTTCTTCTCTCAATACTAACCCTCTGTAGCTCGCCTATCTCTCAAATGGACTTTCTTTTTTTCTCTACAAGGTCACTTTCTCCTTTTATAAGATATATTACTGCAACATGTCATCTCACCTTGTTTTTAAACCTATTAATCACCCCTGCTGTACAATTTCTGTTTCCTAGAACTAGTGCCCAGGCACTAATTGTTTATCATAATTCTTAATATTGTAAATATTTTTTATTCTTATAGTTGTTATGAAAGAATATGGGATCATGGATCCCCTCTGTATTTCTCCTTTGTTTTGTTTACCTATCTCAACGTGCTACTGTAAATGTAACTACACTACATTGAATTTATTCTTTACATTCTTATAATTTTTGTTTCTTCTGTTTCTTTTATTGTCCTTTTTGAATGTTTTTACTAGTATATAGTGGAGCTTTTCTCCTCGGGCCTCTGCTGAAAATGGACATGTATCCAGCCAGACTAGCCCGGTCAACAAATGTAAAATAAATAAATAAATAAAAATATGTGCCCTTGCAGTAAAAACATTAAGAAAAGAAAATCAGAAGCACTTTAACTATGTTTAAATGCACATCTGACTGTGCTTATCTTTGTGTGTGTGTGTGTGTGTGTGTGTGTGTGTGTGTGTGTGTGTGTGTGTGTGTGTAAATGTATATATTATATATAATATATATATATATATATATATATATATATATATATATATATATATATATGTACAAAAATATGAGTTGTGTCTGTGTGTATTTGTGTGTGTGTGTGTGTGTGTGTGTGTGTGTGTGTGTGTGTAATGGAGAAACACATTATATGCCTGTGTGTGTGTACTTCATATCCTTTAAATAAAAACAAATCAAAATGGAAATCGTGTGTAACTGTATAGGTGTATAAAATGTGTGTATGTACTATAAGCAGGATGCAAAACAGTGTTAATACATATATACAGAAATACGCAATAGATATTTTTGTAAGTAGTCAAACATGCACTGATATATGGATGTGTGTGTGTGTGTGTGTGTGTGTGTGTGTGTGTGTGTGTGTGTGTGTGTGTGTGTGTGTGTGTGTGTGTGGGTGTACACAATACACATAACAAGATCATGTTACCAAGGCACTATCAGCTGCCATTTTGTGGGAAATATTAACATTGTAAAAGAAGTACTTGGATTGGTTTTGAGACATTAAAATAGCCCAGAAAGCAAAAATACAATGCAAAAAAAAAAAAAACTATTTTGAGTTCTAAGGAGGCGTTTCCCTTTAATGGATGCAAGCCACAATGCTCATACTGAATGGAACATCAGATCATTGCAAGATACAGGCACATATGCATACACACAACACACCTGCAGGCGGTTTAGAGGATATCTAGTTCACTTACAACATAACTTTGGGCGATACCAGCAAGCCAGATCTGCCAGCAAATGCCACACAGGCCTAGTCATGCAGATTCAGTGCAGAACGCACCCCAGCTGAAACCCAAACTGGGTAATCCAGCACTATAAAGCAGCAATGCTAAGCACTGCATCACTTTGCCAGTCCAGATATAGCATCATATTAGTCAAAGTTACAGTGGAATATATACATGTACATTGTAGAAGCCATGGTAAGGGTCTTACCAGCTCTTCCTTGTTCTATAATCAAGAAAGGCTGAAAGATTTTCCACTGCCTGATGCACTAAAAAGGGCAGGGCCCTAGAAGACACATATAGTTGAAGGCTCAGAGCAACACCAATACTTTAGACTCCTTATCAGGTAGTAAGGTGAAAGGGTCCTGTGGTTACAGGGTGTATGTTGAACTGAAGACATCATGGAACAGTCAGTATTAGTATGTTATTAACTTACTTCACTCTACTTAGAGATATGAAGGCATATACCTTCCTGAGAACAAAGGGAAAAGTGTGTGACCACTTCTGTACTGCAAAAAAAGAATATTACAACACAGGCTCCATGGCTTAATGACACAAAGCGTTTCCACCTTCTTCCCCAGACACTCATTTAAATACCTATGAGAAGATGATAAGGGGCACAGACCAGTCATCAGAAGACCTCACTAGTCTGAGAGTACTCCAAAATAGAGGTCATTCAGTGGTGAGCTGAAGAGAAGGAGGGCCTCTATCCACTGCAGAGAGGTTGACAGAGACATTCCCGTGAGCTTAACTTTCAGATGGGCAGGTCTATGCTTATCAACATGTCCTGGGTCAAGCAAGTACTTGACAAGTGTCAGAGGTTAGGAGACAGACTAATAGCTCTCATAAATATGCCTCCTAACTGCGGTATGGGAACTGGAGAAGCCTGGGCATAGTTGCCACTGTCAACCCATGCTTCCTAGGATATAATCTCGTGCACATGAAGAAGGATTCCACAAGGGAAGTATGTACACAGTCTACCACTAACAGCAGCCTAGGTTCCTTATGGGTATGCTCCTACGCATATGAGGAAAGATTCCTCCCTGGGGGAGTCTGTGTACAAGCTGCTACTGTCTTCACACCATACCCCGTAAGGGTATGCTTCCACACACATGACTACAAGACATCTATCATCTGTTTAAAAATATGATGTCTGAGCCTGTCTTGTTAGCCCTGCTGGTCAAAAGGCCCCTGAGACCTTCTTCAGCCTGACCTCCTGAAATACTGTTAAGGCCAATGAGAGGCTTGCTGAAAAAGAGTCTTCAATTCCAAGTGATACTACAGCACCCACTGCAGGGCATGGAGAACTACTTCCCATGTACAAGCTAATTGCAGGAAAGACTCAGACACTTTCTTTTATTTATTTATTTGTCATTTGTTAGCCAGGTTAGTCCAACTGAGCCAGTGCCCATTTTCAGTGGAGACCCGAGGAGAAAAGTTCCAGGCAGTTATTAGAAAGTTACAAAAAAGAAAAACATCTGACAATGAAGTTTTATGCAAACATTCCAATAATGTGCTTTACATGAGAGCATTAGAAATTTACAAAATGCCTGAGAATGAAGTTTATATAAACATTACAGTAATGTGCATAACTTGCAGTAAAAAAGTTAGAATTTTTTTTTAATCAACAAAAAAAAAAAGAAAAAGATGCAAATGAGAGAGGACACTTGCAATAGGTGTGTGTTAAAACTGTGAGAGGTGGTAAGGTGGGATTTAAGTGGGATCATTGCAGTGACAAGTGTTAGCATTTAGGAGAAAAGTTTTAAGTTCTGATTTAAAGAGATTTATGTTAGAAATGATCTGGATGCTAAGAGAGAGTTTGTTCCATGCATGGGAATTACTATATTTGTAAAGAAGCTTACCAATGTTTTTGTTTGGTTTATAATCAGAGGATGAGCAGGGTTGATGCAGAGAACACACCAGGAAAGTTGGTTCTAGGGGAAACAGCTAGTTCAGGCCTTGTGTCATCCACTGATGCAGACAACAGGTATAAGCTTGACCCCTTTCAAGCTGAAGGAGGGCTGATGACAAGTAAATTACATGAGGCTAGCTTTGGAAATGACTTACCTCAATGAAAGTGAAAACAGTGTCTGCCATCTGTGTCCCTCATCTACCTAACGTGTTCTAGCAATGGTTTGAGTTTGTGTGGGGAATCCTCCTTTCAAACCCAATGCTGATGAGTCTCAATGACTGCCATGTTGTGAGATGTCAAGTCTACAGAATCTTTTTCCTTCTGCATCTTTGGGTGGCCAGACTAAAATGCTTACACGCTTTAGGGCGATTTAGCGCGGAGTTGCCACCGTTGCACACTAGAGCAGCGGCGGTTAATCAGGTTTAAACTATTCGGGCTACCTAAAGTCCACTCTTCAAATTTTCCCTTAAAACTACCTTCCTCGAACTATACTACTGATCAAATCAGCGTATCCTATAACTAAAAAGATCATCTCTACTTGACTCCAAAGTAGACTATTCTCTACCTGTAAAGCCTAGCACTTGCTCCTACAGTACTTATCACCTTGATACAGCACTCTTGTTATAGATAGTACCCCAAAAGGCTAACCCCATTTCGGTCACCCACATCCCGGAATCTTTTTAAGTTTTTGTCTATTCCTTCTAGCATGTCGAGGGATCAGTTGCTAGTGTCCTCTCCTGCTCAGCTGGTGAACCTGGGAATATTGAGGCAATGTTACAATTGCCTCATGTACACAGACAACCCTCTCCTCCTCCCACAAAACACAAATACATGCGAGAGATGCAACTATACGGCCAAACTGGAGGCTGAGCTCTCTCAACATAGGACTGGCAAGACCAGACAGGAGGAGAAGGTAACCACACACAATATAGACCCAGTCTCACATTGTACCATCACAACCTCAAATCATACACATAAACACACAAAGACATACTCGGAGGCTCTGATCAAAAATCTACCAAAACAGCAGAGGCCACCAAAGCAGACACCCAAACAACTACCACCTCAGAACACAACACCTGCAACACATAGACCACACAGTCAGAGTGTCAAACAGTCACAGCCCTTAAGGCCAAACACAATGCCAGACACACTGGTCATTGGTGACTCCATAGTCAGACACACTGACGTCCCGCTCACCAGACTGAGTAAGGAGAAGGTCACAGTAAGCTGCCTGTCGGGCGCTAGAATCCGCCACATAACGCAAGCACTCAGGTCTCTCAACAGCACGCACAGAAGTGACTCAGTCATTGTCCACGCTGGTGTAAACGACCTGAGGACTTGGACTACATGAAAAGAGACATTGAGGAGCTCTCTGATTATGTAGCCCAGGCAGGTATGACCCTGACCTTGAGCAGTATCCTACCTTCACCAAGAATGATGCCACAATACAGTGATAAGATGATCAGCTTTAACAATTGGCTTAAACTCTGGTGTCATTCAAAGGGGATCCAATGTCTGTCTGCCTGGGATGACATGCTGGACAAGCCATGCTGCCAAGGGATGGCTTGCACCTGTCACCCTGGGATTCGGATATTGGCAAAGGCTCTTGCCACCCCATAGTGCCTTTTTAGGCAAGGCTCAAATTCTAAACCTACCACCCTAGAACACAAGGAAAAAAACTAAGGGTAATGCTGCTCAATGCCAGAAGTCTCAATCTCAAAATGCACGCACTCGAGGCCCTTCTCAATATGGAGAACATCGATGTCTGTGCTGTGACAGAAACCTGGTTCAAGGCTCCTGAGAGCACCCCAGCACTATCAGGTTTTACCTCATATCATGCGTTCCGGCCCCAAAATCCAGACAATACCAAGAAAGGAGGGGTATCCATATTCATCAAGGACACCCACACCTCAAGATTGCGCTGCATCGGAGACCATCCAGGTGCGATTAACCATAGGCAAGACTGCTCTGCAATTTGTAGCATGTTACAGGCCACCCTCACAAACTCAGGAACCTCACATGGCCTTCCTGAAAACACTGGAGGGATAAATGTATCTCGAAACACCATCATACTAGGTGACTTCAATTACCCTAATATAGACTGGGAACACTACTCAAGCCCAAACACTCTAGCCCAAAAGTTCCTGGAATTCATAAACTCAAATGCCATGGAACAACTAGTCACCATCCCACAAGAGGAGAAAACATACTTGATCTCATCATCACGAACATGGGAGCACAATGTTCAACACCGAAGTATACCCCTCACTGGTGAGATCAGATCACAAACTAATCTCGCTGGAGGTCCTCATGCCCCCCACCTGAAATAAGAAAGACCACAGTAAAGAACTTCTCGAAAGCTGACTTCACACTTTTAAAGACTAGTGTGGTCTCCTTTAAGGCCCAAAACATTACTCAAGCCGCTGAATCACTTACAAATGCCTTCTACCAGCACCTGCAGGACTGCATGGATCAGGCAATCCCAAGCAAAACAAAGACTCTTTGTACCAAAGGCAAGCGTCCAGTCTGGTGGACCCCAGCCATAAACAAACTCTACAACAAAAGGAGGAAGCTACTACAAGATAGAGCAAAATCCTTAAAAGGTAAGACACCTTTGATCACTATAAGTAAAAAGCTAAGAGCTCTCATAAAATCATCCAAAGCTAATTTTGAGAGTAAAATAGCTAAGGACTCAAAAGACAATCATAAGGCCTTCTTTAGCTACGTTAGAAACCTGGGAGGAAACTCCCAGATATGCTCAGAATTAGTTCAAAATGATGTGAAGATTACTGATCCTACAGACATTGCCAACATACTGGCTGACAGGTTCAGAGCAAACTTCTCCCCCCCCCCTCCCCCCCAAAAGAAGAGATATCTATACCAAACGATTGTAGCCCCCCAAACATCTCTAACGCCCAGGTGAGAACTGCTCTCTCCAAGGCAAAAAACACAGCATCCATGGGACCTGATGGTGTCCCCGGCTGTGTGCTCCACGAACTCAACGAGGAATTAAACCCTCAGTTAGGACAGCTGTTTAATCTTAGTCTCACCTCCGGATACATACCCAGGAGTGGCGCAGCGACTGTGGTCCCACTTCACAAAGGCGGTGCCTCCACCGACCCTGGAAATTACTGTCCCATTAGCTTGACAAGCCTTATCTGCAAAGCCATGGAGAGGATCATAATGGATCTCATAAATAAAGACATAGGGAATTTGCAGACTTTGGATCCAACAGTTTGGCTTTGTCAAAGGCAGATCATGCCTTTTAAACTTGGTTGACTTTTGAAACAGTCACCAAGGCCATTGATGAGGTAAAGGCTGTCCATACAGCCTACCTCGACCTGGCAAAGGCCGATACAATACCCCACTCGGGTATCATTGAAAAACTCATCAGCTTAAATGTAAACCCATACATCACAAGATGGGTTGCAAACTGGCTGAGTGACAGAACCCACAGGGTCAGAGTTGCTGGCGCCATGTCAGACTCAAAGCCTGTCACAAGTGGTGTCCCACAGGGCTCAGTCCTGGGCCCACTCTTGTTTGGCATCTACTTTTCAGTACAAGCAAACACAGGAGGGTTATGGCTGACAAAGTTTGCAGATGACTGCAAACTGGGCCGTCGAAAACACATCTGACACAGATATCCTTCAGAAGGGTCTCACAGAAACGGATAACTGGTGCCAGAGCCATGGCCTAAAGTTAAATGCCAAGAAATGCATAGTCATACCCTTCTGGAAAAACAAGGTTACCCCTAGCTACCATATAGGTGGCAATCCACTGATCACAGAAAAAGTTATCAGGGACCTGGGGACCCAGGTTGACACTAGCCTTTCATTCGACACTCATATTGCTAAAGTAGTTAGGAAGACCTTCTACATTGCCCACCTGATCATGAAGGGATTCACATCTAGATCAAGGGAGGTCATAGTCTCCCTATACTCATCACTCATCAGACCAATGATTGAGTACAATGCCCCATTCGGAATGTATCTGACCCGACACTTGCAGCAGCTGGAGGCCACAAAAGTTCCTCACCAAAAGGATAAAGGGTCTCAAAATCTGTCTTATGCTGCCCGACTGAAAGAACTCCAGCTCTATTCAGTCACCGCTTGCTCAGAGGTGACCTGTGCCTGACATACAAGGCCATGTCACACCCAGATTTGATGAACATGCTTCACCTCAAAAATCTAGATCCCTCAGAGCCACAAGGGCGGAGACTTAAACCTTGACACGGTTATTAATAGGACGTGCTGGAGGGATAGATTCATCACCCAAAGACTCCTATGCTGTGGAACAAAATCCCGGTATATGTGAGGCAGAGCACCTCGCTGGCCTTGTTCAAGAGGAATCTTGACCAATGGATGGGAGATCGCAGATTTACCCCAGGGATTACCTCAGTGTCACTGCTCGACAGAGGCACAGCAAAATAATGGGCATAGTTTCTCCAAACTAAAGGGGTGGCGTAAGCCACAAAACTATGGGCTAGGCTTGTAAATGCCCTCGGGCAGATAGCCTAGTATGAACCTATGAACCTATGAACCTATGAATAGTGCCTATTATAACATCATGATATTTCCTTAAAGTAGAGAGGCATTGACAAAACAGGTCTTGGAACATGATATAGTGGTGACATGAACACTTACATGACTTTTATTTTCTAGGCCTCAAACATGGGAACTGTTTTACTCTCTGATTATAAGAATTTTAATCCAGTTGTAAAGGAGACAAATATAATGGATGGATGCAGAAGCAAAGCACGCCTTCTTGCCAAGTACATTGTATCAAGAAATCCCAACAGGAGTTGCATGTGCTTCTGGGTGTGGAAGTGGAAGAAAAAATATCAAGCTGGGGATTACAGGAGTGGGAATTCCAACAATTAATGCACTGACAAGAATTCTTGATATAGGAGCATCAGCACTGTCAGAAAAGTTTCATCAAGTGATTTAAGTTCAGATTATTTTGGGTTAAGGACTTACTGTCCACTCTCTCTCATGTTTTCCTTTACCCATATAATCCCCCATTAATTTCTTAAATCTGTCCAGATTTTCTGTCTCCTTTATGTAAGACATTAAACAATTTTAAAGATGAAATGTATGATATGACAACCTATGAACATATACAAATCAAATAACTGGTTCATTATGGCAGGGTAGCATTTTCTAAAGTTTATTACCCTTTCCTTCTAGGTATGTGCTGTTTTAACCCTCTGTGGTTCAGAACTATTCATAGAAACCAGTAAACCCCAATGTTGTTGGGTCTCCTACCTGGGGTCCAGGATGTTTTCTTATTTTGTTGAAAATTTGTCAAAACAACACACCTGTGCAGAACTGTCTGTAGTTTATAAATCAGATGGTTACTAGCCAAAGTAATGGGATGAATAACCATAGTGGCTAGTATGATTACTGTCTTCTTAGCATTTAAATTTAGACAGCACACAGGTGATAATATGTAGATTGCATATCATTAATAATTACAGATTCGTGACTTCATTAAACCTCCTGTTAGGGGCCACCGACACTGATAATTCTACTGATGTCCTTCGCACCTGTACTTGTGTAACATATTCAACCTCCGTATTTTATTACTCTGCTACGGCTCCTTCAGTCTGTCAATTCTGTTGAGATACACAGAGTGGGATTACACTAGCCTATTCTCTCCATAATATCCACTGTGGTCCAACGGGTCTGTCAAAGTCATTGGGGGCACAGGCTACTGAAATCCTGCAGTGGCTTCTCCATCCAAATAAAATCAGCCTGCAGACACTTAATCCTTTTGGTCACCCGATTCTCCAGTCCTGCTTATGTTTCCTGATTTTGGATATTTTTCAAGAACCATCAGACTTCGTTAATTCTGATATGTATCCTCTATTATTATTTCTGATATGATTCCACCTAATGCTTTTAATCCTTCTGGAGACCCTGACACTGACAATGTCTTGTTGTTTCTATTCCTTTAATCCCATGGGGGAATCAAATGATTTTATTTGTACTGAAGTCTTCTTTTTGTCTTGCTGTATGTTCTATATCTATAATCATTCCTGATGTGGCCCCTTTATCATTGCTAGTCGTGCTAAAGCCTCTCAGTATATTAATTCTGCTATGATTTATGATAAAAGCAACTCTTTTCCTTTAATCCCCCCCACATACCCCATCCTCAAATCCCTGAGTACCATATTTTATCCATGGATGCCCATCCATTACCTCTAAGGGTGAGATTCTGAGGGTCATCATACTTTGGGAACAGTTCATTTGCTGACTTTGCTTTCCCCAGTAACTCTTACTCCCCCTCTCCAACATTGAGCAACCTCTTTCCTTATACACACAGCCACCTCCGGATATTGGCCTCTTGCACACTGTCACGCCTAAAACTCATTCTAACAGTTCTGGGGAATGCTGTAACAGCAATAAATGACTTGCTTAGCATTCAAAACACTGTCTATATTAAACAAAATATTTAAACTGAAGCAGTATGTACAGAGTAATAAAAATATTATTATAAAGATAACAAAATGATCAAGTGGTTACGGTGGTTACTTAAATGGGTAAAATTTTTACAGTTAAGTGATATGAATACAGTGGTAAAACATTATTTAAACAAGTATGTTTTCCTGTCCAGGAGAAGGTGAGCTGGCATACGACACTTCAATCCTTTCTACTCATGTCTGGCCCTCTGGCTGCCAAGTAACTAATGGCAATCCGATTACCAGTAGTGAGGGAAGACAGCCTATCAGAGCACCTCTGTGCTGGCAACAAATGCCGTTAATCCTGCTGGGGGCTCATACTCCATTAACCCATCAGGTTGAAGCCTAAAACAGCCCTATTGAGGTATCCCAAAATGAAATAAATACTGATCTTTTGTGAGTCTGAAAGAAGAGCATGATCCCCTCTAAGCCTACCACAAGAGCCACTTTAGTAGTTTAATTCTAGTCTGTTTTGTAAGAATAATCTGGCATACCATTTAAATTCTTTGTACATTTCCAGTGGGTATTCTTCATTCTGAATCTATGTCTAATATGTGTTGGTACCCAAATAGTGCCTTTGATATATGTTCATGTGTGGACTTTTTGCTCAAGACTTTCTTCCAGGTATAATGGCCAGGATGGAATATGTGGAACTATAAAGACTGCCATGCATGTAACTTAAAATGTTACGCAAATGGTATGCGAACTGCCTGATGTGTAAGCTTTAGTACTAATATACACTTCCAAGGTGTTTTTACTTTGTATGAGCATCCATTTCTGTTTTAGCTCTGCATTCTGAAATCAAAGTACAGACAGTCCATAGAAATGACAATGTCTCCTCTGCAGTTTGATAGTAACTGGAACCCCTTTGTCCCACATGCAGTTTGATAGTAATATAAGATACTCATCATTATGATCACTGCTGCAATAGCCTTAGCTATATGGGTTAATTCATGCACAGGCTACAACAACTGACAGCTTCCAAAGCTTCAAGGGCACCTCCCACATGCTGAGATGACTAAAAAGAGTGGTCTGGTTCCCAAGCCCTTCAGAGTTTTCCACTGAAGAGTAGCCTTTTGTGGGCTTTTGAGAATTGATGGTCAGCTAATGCATTCCATTGCTGGATAGTTTCCTTCTGGGAAAATGCCTTCCACATTTACCTTTTATAGAAGAAACTGAACTTTTTCTGTGATATTATAAAATTTAAGATAGGAAAAGTGTTTTACTAACTATTGTGTGTGCCTTTCAGTAACTTTTAGACAGAAACATTACTTTTTACTTTTGTGGAAAAACAAGAAACTATCTTTTCTGAGGTAAGAGTTGTTTTATTTTACTTTTGGGGCCAAGGTAAGTGTTTTAAGTGCTTTTCACTGTGTTCTTTGTTTTTTTACTACATACCTGTTTTACTGACTACTGCTTCCAGGCTTCCCTAAAAATCAGGCATCTTTCTCATCTTAACCACGGAACAGCATAATGGTTGTTTGGTTCTTCCAGCCATGAAAAGAAGAAAATTAATAAATAGCCTTTCCCACCACAACAGGTTGCTAAGGTGCTGTAGCCGCAAATGGGTGACTCTTCTATGGCTATTACTGGTTTGTCAGACTATTCAAGTTCAGGTTTATTTGCGCACCAATTCTCAAAGAACTTCACAAAACCAAAAACTCTTAACAGTTTAACAATATTACAAAATACAAATTCCTTACAACAGAGCATTATGTAATACATTTGACATAGAACATTCCCTCAAAGCAGGGAGAATATTACAGCAATAATGGCTGAAACAATGTTTGTTTGTCTTTTTGGCTTTTCTAGGTTAGGGGTCGCCATAGCGGAACTCCGGTCCGCTAATGATTGGAAGTCGATTTTTATGGTGCCGAGTTGCCAGCCTGACGCCCAACCTTCAGCGAAGGCATGCCCATTCACGTATGTGTTTCTGAGGCCATTCGACCATGTGGAGGACATGCAGACTCCACACAGAAGGCACTCCCCACACTCGAATCGAGAATCGAACGGGAGAACCTCTTGCTGTGAGGCAACAACGTTACCACTGTACCACCGCAGACAATAATGGCTGAAACAATAACTAAGGCATTTCAAAACTAATGTTATTACAACACTGTTGGGAACAATAATTACTCAGTGCTGCCATACTTAATTAAGACCCCCGCTATTAAAAAATATCAGAGATCTCAAACATATTCCCAATTTATTAGACTATGTCTATAACCACATCCAACTTTAACTAAACATATTAAAGTACAGCAGAACAGCATCCAACTTTAACTAAATATAATGAAGTACAGCATAATAAACTATAAAACATTACTGTCTACAGCTTCCATGACAACTTCCATAACATCCTCCTAGCCCAAAGGGCTTCTAAAGTACTTCATCATTTAACAAACTGACAACGGATAAACAGAACTTCATTGCCAACACTAATTCTCCCAACATTAATAGTAAAAAGTACTAAGACCTGGACATGATGGCATTCCCCTTTCCTGGTCAGCCACATCAGGAATAACTTCCCGGTCATCACACACTAAAATCACAATGACAACAGGTAAACCCTTAAATATGAGGGAAACACCTTCCTTCCCAAAACCCAAAGTTTTTCAATTTAATCTACTCACACTACCAGCATAGCCACCATATATAAACCCATCCCGACACCAGGACCAACAACCAAAAGCTTGTGATACACAGAAAACATGACCTTTCAGTCGACAGTGCACTAACCAGCAGCCCAGCTCAGGTTTAGCCATGACCGTCTAACAGTTAAAGAAAAATTCATCCAGCTTAGAGAAAAATCCCCCCAAATATTCAAATGAAAAACATAAATGCAGCCCGTTCTTTGTCTCTCTCTCTGGTGTAGCCCCTACAACCATGATGGACTGGGTATTAGACATTTCCTCTGTGGCTGTCGTAGTACCCTTGGCAGCCAAGGGAGAACCACTGTTGTCAGTTCTGGAAGAAGGGGCAGGGGATCCCCTTCTGTTTAGCCAGACTGCTATACGTATCCCTAGGGAGGTTTTTCCTAGGAAAAATGTGTCTGATTCTTCAGTATTCTTGTTAAACAGAAGCAAAAACATAGACATATATATTTTCCTGCTCAGCCACTTTGGACTGGAGGTATTTATTGAACTTAGTTCAGAGTTAAGTTTAGGTTCTTGACCCTTCCAGTTTAGCTATTTCTGAAGAGGTTTGAGTTTTTGAATCACAAAATGATTGTGAAGCTACAGATTCTCTTTTGTCTCCTCAGATTTCTGATTCAAATTCTGATGAGAGTAAAGCTTCTGTCAGTCCCTTTGAAGGACATCGTTTCTTTGTAGCTAATTCCAAAATGAAGCAGTTGTTTCAGTGGGAACATTATGATATTTCACTGTGCCTGAAGAAGTATTATGATTTATTACAATTACACTTTCCAGAACCTACTCCAGTTCCTCCTGTTCTTTCAGCAGTTTTGGATGTTTTTGTCACAGCATGTAACTTGCCTGACAGCCAGCCAGCTGCCCCCTAGAAAGCAGATAAATTGTATAAAGTTCCTCAGGCTTATAAGTTTTTATACACTCATCCCAGATCACACCCAGACACTATTGTTCTAGTGAACCCAGCTTCTGCTATACATCTGGTTAATACCAAGCCCACTTTTTTCTAACAAGGACGGGAAAGGTTTTGATAGATTTTGGAATGAAGAACATTCTTCTGCAACACTGAATGTTATAGTATCTGTTTTCTCTTCTGAGGAACAAATTCTTTGTGTAACTGAGTTGATTCTGTGTCTCATGTAGCTACCCACTGTTTGAAATGTGCATATGATTCTGCTGATGCTACTTCCAGGGCTACTACCACTGGAACTTTTGCAAGGTGGTTTGCTTAGCTGCATCTTCCAGGGCTACTACAACTGGAACTTTTACAAGGAGGTTTGCTTAGCTGCATTCTCAAAACCTAATGGTAAATATCACAGTTGAAATTTTGAATTTTCCCTTAGATAGAGAATTTTTGGACCTTCTGCTGGAGGGGCAATTAAAAAGTGTGAGGAGAGAGATAGACTGATTCAAGTAATCTCTAAAATTTTTAGCCTTCCTGCTCCAAGTTTGCCAAGGGATTTAATGCTACTCCTACAACCTTTGTTAAAAAACAAAATAAACTCAGGATGCTGTTGGTAAGAAAACATTTAAAACCAATGTCAGGGAGGCATACCTCTCAACCATACAGATTTTTGCAGAATGTCCAGATTTTTGGTTCATTTTTCATAACATTGTGGTTTTCTGGCAAATCACTGAGGGTTGAAGTCAGAAAATAATGACAGACATTTGAGTTTCAGACTTCATAACCTTCAGAAGATTCGTACTAATGCAAAACCTGTTGTTCTATGTACTTTCTAAGTTTGTAAGAGCAATATTTAAAAAGTGTACCTATTTTTGGGTCTTTGTCCCCCCCATTATTTTTTGCTTTGTCCAGATTTCATGCTATAACAGGTTGAGAGGTATGCAGGGAGGTTCCAAAAAGAAAGGAGGAACCCATCAGAAGAAAGGACAGTCTAGTAAGTCTGAATGACTGTCTACAAGACTCCCCTCATCCTTCCCACCCTGACAAATCCTTAATACTTCTAGAAAATCTGAACTTCCAGTTCTGTCTTTGGTAACATATGTTTCAAACAGATGGGTCGAAAAAGTAGTCTATCAGGGTTATGGATGGCAGTGGAAGTCTCTACCTCATTTTCAAGCAATTCCCCCATCTGCCAGACCAAAGTGCTCTTTTCCTTCCTGTCATTCAGCACCTCTTATATCAAGTGGTCCCTCCTCCTCAGATAAGAGAAGAGTTTAATTCTAGAATATTTTTGGTCTCAAAGAAAGAAGATCCTTGGAGACTGGTTTTTGGATCTTTCTTTACTAAACCTATCTGTGATAGTGCCTACATTCAAAATGTTAGCTCATCACAGTGTATCTCTTATTCTTAATTTGAGTTTTCTGGAGAAATTAGATTTAAAAGATACATATCATCGCATTCCTATAGATCCAGATTTCAGGCATTTCAGGTTTTCTGTGTCTGAAAAACATTATAGTGTTTTTTTTTCATTACACTTTGGTCTATCCACTGCTCCAAGGGTATATGCAAAGTGTTTAGATCTTGTGATAATGCAGACTGCAAGGTATTCACATTTTCCTTATTTGCTTATCTTTGCTGATTCGTTTTCGAAGTGTCAGGAATCTTTTACTTGGGTGTAGGATCTCCTACACAGACTGGGGATCCGGGATCAGGAGAAAATACAAAAGTCTTGCTTGACTCCTTCTCACAGGATTGTTTTCCTGGATCTTTTCTTCTACAGGAAAAAGTAGACCTACATCTAAATCAATTCCTGAGGATTTTCCACTCAGACTACTGACTCAGCTATTGAATTCCTCAGGAGTTTGTGTCTCGGGGCTTTTATGATTCACATGAATCCTCTAGGAAGACCCTACAAAAGAAAAATTCAATGATAACTGAAATCTCTATGGTCCAACATCAACATCCCCTGACATTCCCTTCTGGCTCCATCTCAGTCTGTAACAGCAGATGCCTCAGATTTTGCTTGGGAAGGATTGGCTAGGAGGAAATGTGCATGGTCTTTGGAACAGAAAAGACAGACCAAAATGTATAAAATTAAAAATAATGGCACTTATAAATTTTCTCAACTCTCCCAATCATCTTTGGTCGACAGGACCACTAGAAATGCTTACAGACAGCACCACATTAATGTGGTATATAAACAAACAGGGGTGAACCAGACCTTATCTTCTGCACAGACTAGCTATGGAAGCCTGGAATATAGCTTTTCAGCACAATCTCACTCCACAGGCATCGTACATTCTGTCAGAGCAAAACATTGTGCTGACAAGCTGAGCAGGACCAGGCAAGCTCTCACAAATGGAAATTGAATCAGGGGTTCATAGGTTCATAGGTAGGTACTAGGCTATCAGCCCTGGGGCCTATATAAGCCTAGCCAAAAAGTCTTCTAGGAACTGATCCAGCTGTGGGGAACATCTCAAATAGATTGTTTCACCTCCACTCATAACAGTCATAGAAGTCTGGGAATCCATGCAAGAAGGCCTGGAAGACAAATGCTTTTTTCCTTTGGCAGTAAAGTGCCTGTATGCTTTTCCACCTTTTCCACTAATATCCAGTCATTGTAAAAATTTGGAAGACAGTGACATTTCTAGCATATCTGACACTCGGAGCAGAATTTTTTTTTACACTAACCCCCTACGCATGGAGATTTTTTTCTAACACCTCCTCCTCTATAACAGTTGTTTTTAGTAATAATCATGAAATGAAACAAAATAATGACCGGTAGGACCAAGCTAGGAGCAGTTATCAAATCCCCAAAAGACTCAAACAACCTACAGGAAGGCTTGTCCCAAAGAAATAACTAGTGCCAGAATCATGGACTAAAGCTAAATGTCAAAAATGTATTATCATCTCCTTTGGCAATACATGAAAACATACTCAGAGGCGCTAAATAAAAATCTGCAAAAGCAACAGAGACCTCCAAAGCAACCTCCACCCCCCAACACAAACCATGAAACACATACTTCACCAAACCAGTGTGCCATGCAATCACAACCCTTAAGGCAAAATAACATACCCAACATACTAGTAATAGGTGACTCTATAGTCAGGCACACTGACGTCCCACTCACTAGGCTGAATAAGGAGAAGGTTACTGTTAGCTGCCGGTCGGGTGCCAGGATCCACCACATAACACAAGCACTCAGATCACTCCCCAACAAGTACAAATACAACTCTGTCATTGTCCATGTTGGTGGGTATGACCTGAGCCATACCTCCCTGGACTACATGAAAAAAGACATGGAAGAGCTCTCTGATCACGTAGCCCCAGGCCGGTATGACCCTGACCCTGAGTAGCATCCTGACCTCACCAAGAATGATACCACGGTATAAAGAAAAAATTATCAATTTCAACAATTGGCTAAGTTCTGGTGTCATTCAAAGGGGATCCAGTGTGTGTCTGCCTGGGATGACATGCTCGACAAGCCACGCTGCTTCACTAGAGACGGCTTGAACCTGTCACCCTTAGGCTATTGAATACTGGCCAAGACTCTTGCCACCCCCATAGTGCCTTTTTTAGGCAAGGCTCAAAAGACAAATCCACTGCCGTAAATAGCACAAGTAGCAAAAAACTGAGGGTAATGCTACTCAATGCCAGAAGTCTAAACCTCAAAATGCACACATTTGAGGCACTCCTCAGTATGGAGAAAATCGATATATGTGCAGTAACAGAAACCTGGTTTAAGGCTCCAGAGAGCACCCCAGTACTACCAGGCTACAACTCATACCATACATTTCAGCCACAGAACTTGGACCAAAATATAAAAGGCGGGGGCATATCCATATTCATCAAGGATACCCACACCTCCAGGTTAGTGGCACAGCATGATGCTTCAGAGATCATCCACGTGCAACTAACAAAGGGCAAAACTGCAGTTCAAATTGTAGCTTGCTACAGATCACCCACCATGTCCTAGGACCCCCATTCCGCATTTCTGGAAACACTGGGAAACATGAAGGTCCTACCAAACACCCTAATATTGGGTGATTTCAATTACCCAAACATTAACTGGGAGAACTACTCAAGTACTAACTCCCTTGTCCAACATTTCCTAGAATTTCTAAAATCAAATGCCCAGGATCACCTGGTCAACACTCTCACCAGAGGTGACAACATATTGGACCTGGTCATCACCAACATGGGTGACGGTGTTCCACACTGGACGTCAACCCCTCAGTGGTTAGATCTGACCATAAACAAATCACTTTGGATATCCACATTCTGCCCCCACCCCTCAGACAAGAAAACCACCGTGAAAAAAATTTCAACAGCAAACTTCACATTACTTAAGACTGAGGTGGAAAGTTTCAAATCCCCCATGCTAAAGGATAATGCTGTCGGAGCTGCAAAGTCCTTTACTAATGCACTCTCCGGGCACCTACAAGAATGCATGGATCATGCTATCCCAAGCAAAACCAAGACTCACTCCTCCAAGAAAAGGAAACCAGTCTAGTGGACCTCTGCCATAAACAAGCTATACAATAGAAGGAGGAAACTAGTACAGAAGAGAGTAAAATCCCAAGAAGGGAAGACATCCCTGATAAGTATCAGCAAGAAACTACGATCCCTCATAAAATCATCCAAGGCGAGCTTTGATAGAAAAATTGCCAAGGACTCCAAAGATAACCACAAGGCATTCTTTAGCTATGTCAAGAATCTAAGTGACAATGCTCAGAATTGCTCGGAGTTAGTGCAGAATGGCACAAAATACACTGAACCGAGTGATATCACCAACATCCTGGCAGACAGGTTCAGTGCAAACTTCATCCCCCTCTCGCCCCCAGAAGGGCCCATAACCATACCAGAAGAATGTAGAGCCCCTGAAATCACAGACACTCAGGTTAAAACAGCCCTCTCCAAAGCCAAAAACACAGCATCAATGAGACCAACGACTGGTGTCAGAACCATGGCCTTAAGCTCAATGCCAAAAAATGTGTTGTCATCCCCTTTGGGAAAAAAAACAGTTTCTATGAATTACCACATCAATGGTAGTCCACTGAACACAAAAGGTGTTATAAGACATCTGGGAACACAGGTTGACAGCAACCTCTCTTTTGACCACCGCATTGCCACTGTGGTCAGAAAGTCCTTCTATGTGGCATATCTCATTACTAAGGGTTTTGCATCCAGGAAGAAAGAGGTCATTGTCTCCCTCTACTCTTCCTTCATTAGGCCAATCACTGAGTACAATGCTCAAT
This sequence comes from Protopterus annectens, assembly GCF_019279795.1. NCBI lineage: Eukaryota > Metazoa > Chordata > Ceratodontiformes > Protopteridae > Protopterus > Protopterus annectens. Next base: position 636,134,073 of record NC_056737.1, on the reverse strand, counting down.
TTGGCATGTACCTCACTAAACACCTGCAACAACTGGAGAGGCTGCAAAAGTACCTCACAAAGAGGATCCTAGGCCTTTAATATTTGTCCTATATGGATAGACTAAAAAAACTCCAACTATTCTCCTCTGTCTCATATTGCCTACTTAGAGGCAATCTCTGCTTAACTTACAAAGCCATGTCTGACCCAGCTATGTTAGAAATGCTACATCTAAAGAAATCCCAATCCCTCCGCACCACATGCTCCAGAGCTCTCAACCTCATTACCACAATCAGCAGAACATGCTGGCGGGACAGCTTCATAACCCAGAGACTGCCCATGCTAAGGAACAGACTTCCCATACATGTCAAGCAGAGCACCTCACTGGCCCTCTTCAAGAGAAATCTTGATGAGTGGATGTGAAATAGAAAATTCACACCAGGGATCACTCCAGTAGGTTTACTTGACAGAAGCACTGGGAACTAAGGTGGAGTGGCATGATGCCAGGGTAATCCTATGGGCTAGGGGCTTATTAAGGCCCCAGGGCCATTAGCCTAGTATACACCTATGAACCTATGTATACACACACACACACACACACACACAGACACACACACACACACACACACACACACACACACACACACACACACACACACACACACACACACACACACCCTAGCCTAGCCACCCCCTCCCCCTCTCCAAAAATAAGAAAGTAAAGCTGGTTATATTCACATAAAAAATGCTTGCCTTCAGCCTGGTAATCCAAAATGCTCTGGCTGATTTACTTGCTGTGATTAATCCAGTTCACTGGTGTCAATTAAAGAACAACAAAAAAAAAGTCCCCTGCAAAACTTTCTACTGCCTTGTACTACTAACTATGCAAAGAGAAGGCTGCTGTTAATTTTAAAAATAACAGCAGTTCTGTCCAGTCTTGTTGTCTATTGTTCCTTCTGAGTTTCCTCTAATCCTGTACCACTTTTTCACATGTGGACACCTGGAAGCACATAAGAGGAAGAAACAAAACATTTACTCTGGAGCCAAATCAAAAAATAAGAGAAATACTGTGGTAAGTTGTCTGGAGAGAACAAGGGTACCAAACTACCACAAGAGGTTATATCCTAGCTTACTAGATAGGAAACAGGCCACTGCTAAGAGAGACACATCCTCTGACCTAACCATTGTGAAGCCTGCAGTGGCTAAAGAGGAGCACTTCTTGCTTGAGCATTCTACTCCAGTCAGAACTTTAGGAGGGACCCCATTCCAAATACCTTTGGCTGGGGTTTACCTTGATTTGGAGCACTTCTTGCTTGAGCATTCTACTACAGTCAGAACTTTAGGAGGGACCCCATTCCAAATACCTTTGGCTGGGGTTTACCTTGATTTAGAGGGCAGAAAAGGAAGCAAGTCAAGTGTGTTTGAGGATATCCCTGTAGATGTCCTGATAGGAAATGATTTTGATAATGCAGTACCTTGTGTACATGCAGTAACGCCCAGTCAAGCTTGAAGACAGGCATGTGGGTCTGGTAACCCGGGGGGGGGGGGCCCAGACAGACTGCACACTTGAAGCCAGGATTGGTGAAGTGGCTACTTCAGGGAGGGAGCTATCCTGTAGCAGTGAGATTGATGGTGAGTCACAGCTGTTGGTGGGTACTGATGTTCCCTTGGACAGAGTGATTGCAAGGGCAGAGATGAGTAGTAGTACCCAGGCTGACAGTGAGGCATCACTGTCAGACGATATCAGACTTCCTATGGAAGGAGAGCTGGTAAGTTAAAAAGAGAGAGTTGAGACAGACTCAGCTCTCAGACCCTACATTACAAGGCTTGAAGGAGGTAACTAGGGAGGCACCTGATTCTCAAGGAAAAGGGGATTCTTTATACTGGAACAATGGTCACTGTATAGAGAATGGATGCCTGAGGGAGGGCTAGAGGGTGGAAGAATACAACAGTGGTTAGTGCCCAGAGCCTACCATCTGACACTTTTAGCCATTGTCCCATTGTACTCATCCCTCATTAGACCCATTATAGAATACAATGCCCCATTTGATATGTACCTCTCAAGGCATCTGCAGCAACTGGAAAGGCCGCAGAAATACCTCACTAAAAGAATCACAGGCCTAAAGCAAATGCCCTATGCTGACCATCTAAAAAAACTCCAGTTATACTCTGTCGCATATTGTCTACTCAGAGCTGATCTCTGCTTAACATGCAAGGCCATGTCAAACCCAGAACTGTTGGATATGCTACACTTAAAGAAATCCCAATCCCTCAGAGCCACACACTCCAGGGATCAAAACCTTGTCATCACAATGAACAAAACATGCTGGAGGGATAGGTTCCTGACCCAGAGACTCCCCAGACTCTGGAATAGACTGCCCATACATGTCAAGCAGAGCACCTCTTTGGCCATCTTCAAAGGGAACCTTGACGATTGGATGGGAGATAGGAAATTCACCCCGGGGATCACATCACTTTTCCTGCTAGACAGAGGTCCAGGGAAGTAAATATTGTGGGAAGAAATGGCCAGGGAATTGTTATGGCTAGGCTTGTATAAGCCCTAGGGCCGATAGGCTAGTACTAACCTATGAACCTATAGCCCATGATATTCTCTTTGCAGGTCATATGGGCATAAAGCATACCGAGAGATGTATTATGCAGAACTTTTATTGACTTGGGATTGCAAGGGATGTAACAGGATTCTTCAGGACCTGTGAGCAGTGCCAAAATGCAGGCAAGGCAAGAGACAAGATCAAAGCTCCTTTGGTACCTTTGCCTGTGATTGAGGAGCCATTTCAGCTATGGGTATTGTGAGCTGCTGAGTATCCCAAGTTGCACAGGGAAGAAGTATATCCTAGTGCTAGTAGATTATGCTACCAGATACCCTGAGGCAGTGGATCTGTCCTCCATCGAGGCAGAGAAGTTGGCAAATGCTTTGCTAGAGATTTTCAGCAGGGTATATTTCCCAAGAGAAATACTGACTGACAGAGGTGCCGATTTCATGTCAGACCTGCTGGCTTGTCTGTGGGAGTGCTGTGGGGTGAAGCACCTAAAGACCATCCCCTACCACCCCTAGACTAATGGTCTTCCAGAGAGGTTAAACTCTACACTAAAGGCCATGCTATGGGCATTTGCAGACCAGTTTGAGAGAGAGTGGGACAAATATTTGCCCCATATGTTGTTTGCTTACAGAGAGGTACCTCAGGAATCCACAGGTTTTTCACCCTTTGAGTTGCTGTATTGGCATAGGGTGAGGGAACCTCTTGATTTGATTTGTGATGAGTGGGAGAGTAAGTGTTAATCCCACAAGAGATTCTGTTGTGGCTTACATCCTAAACCTCATGACAAGGCTTAAGGAGCTCATGGTCTTGGCCCAGGAGAACCTGGCAGAAACCCAACAGCAGAAATGGTCTGGTATGGCAGGAATGCTCGACAGTATGCTGTGGGGAAGCAGGTGATGGTTATCATTCCTGTCAGACACAGTAACCTGCAGGCAGCTTGGGAGGGACCCTTCAAAGTGGAAAGGAAGGTCAGTGATGTTAACTACATGGTAGAACTGCTAGACAGGAGGCAGGGACACAAACTGTGCCATGTTGACATGTTGAAACCTTACCATGATAGAGAAGCCCTTGTACTGAGTATTTGCAGTAGGAGGCAGGAGGAGTCTGAGGGAGATCTATGGATGCAGGGAACCAGCCAGCAAAATCCCAAGTTACTATGGTGGAGCCTAGGGTTGCAGACATATGATATGACAGTTCAGCACTGCAGTGGGGTTAGCAATGCCAATGCAGATGGGCTGTCAAGACAGGGTATGGGGTAGTGTAATCCCAGATAAGCTCATTCCTCTCAAGTAATGCTTCTCAAGGAGCACTTGAAAAACTAGCTTGAGTCTTCCGAGGGGGGGGTGATGATATAAGGTACTGTCAAGCACAGCTAGCTGGAATTTTGTAAATAATTATATGTCATTTGTGAATACCAAACTGATTTATATAAGATGCTCATGTTACAAATGTATTAGAAGTGCATGTCATGTGTATATCAAACTGATTTGTACCCTACTGGAGAGTTCAGAAATGTACATGCACTATTGTAACTGTTTAAATATATACGTTTTAACAAAGGAAACTGAAAGGTTAACCTCAGTCCAGTAAACTTTACAATATATCTGAAATTAAATCACTTTATGGGCTAGGCCATAAAGATGCTATCTCACAGGTTTCAATGCAGCCAGAGACACAAAGTCTGTACTAGGAAGCTTTCTGTATTGTCTTTGAGGTAAACTAATTACTATTTTGGAAGCTTGGAGGTATGAAATTGTCTTATGACTTCCAACACCTGCCGCAGACCTGAGTAAAAGCCCTTGTGTGTGTATTTTTACAGGCAGGAGCTAAAGCCTGCCAGTTGCCAGCAATAGGGGTTTGCAAGAGAACTAGAAGTCAGATGAACAGAAGTGATGTAATTCTGCAAGCTAACCCAGAAGTAATATTTTAGATATTATTTTGAGAAGTGGTTTAGTGAGACAGAGCATTCTGTATTCTGTTTTGGGCCTGACAACAAGAAGGACCATTCACCACGTCATCTGCATTGCTCTATTAAGTAAGTAGGGAATAATAATTCTCTTAGATTCCGTCAGGAATATAGTGAAGCTTAGTTTAGATATTGTTTTTATTTTTCTGAGGCTGTCCTTCAATGTTATTTTAAATTTTTCCTGCGATTTTAGACTCTGATGTCACTGTGAATATATGCTTAGTATTTTCTTGTTCTTTTACTATTTATTATTAAATATATTTAAACATTTTATTGTGGGTAATCTTTGTAGAGATATTTAAGTTTTGAGAGTAGTTGCATATTGGTTTGATGACAGTGTGTGTGCTACTCCTAATAGCCTTGCTCTTGGTCAAACTACCATTTGTGTCTGGTGGCAGTCATAACTACCTTATAGTCTGAGCAGAAGGGGGCATAGGTAGTAAACCTGTGCCAGCCTTTCCCAGGTGTGTGTGTGTGTGTGTGTGTGTGTGTGTGTGTGTGTGTGTGTGTGTGTGTGTGTGTGTGTGTGTGTGTGTGTGTGTGTGTGTGTGTGTAAATCAAATCTCCAAGAGTGTGTGTGTCAGCTACTTGGGCAGAGATAGGAAGCACTGATTGGACAGAGAGGCTGCTGGAGGTCTTGGCTTGGACACTCAGCTGAGATCTCAACTCTGCAGCTGTGCCGATGGGGAGTCTTACTGGGGATCTGGAGAAAGAGGGAGAAACCAGCCATGGACTGACTGTGTTCCCCGTGTGCTCATGTGCTTGGTTGTGCTTGATGCAGAGCTGCAACTGGAGATACTGTGTGTATACCTGTTATCCTCCCAGTGAACGTCCCCCACTAGTACCAGTGGTGAGGATTGAGGCTCCTTGATTGACCCAGTGGAGGGTGGTCATATATATATATATATAATGTATGGGTATTCTTTTTTTCATATATGGGCATTCTTAAAATAATGAAAACCACCCCCAGATTCTCTATGCCTTGCACGGTGTGCAGGATCAGTGCAGGAGCTCTAGCAGGCAATATGTCTGCCGTGCGATTCAGGAACAGCCTGCAGGGGCGTTCATGAGCGCCCCTGCACTAGTCCTGCACGGACTAAGCCCCTGTATGCAAATCAACCCATTTGCAGGAGAAATCCATGCAAGTGAGGTGAATTTGTGATCCAGGAAGCTTGCAACTGGCTGTGCAGGACAAGTGCAATCTGCAGAAATGTACTCGGTTAGTAACCGAGTACATTTCAGCAAAATCCAAAACGGAGCTGTGACAGCTCCAAATAAAGGCTGCATATCAATTAGTAAGCATGCCAATAGCCAAGTATAAGGCCATTGGCATTGCAAACAGCCAAAAAAGTTAAAAAATCAACTTTTATTTTTTTTAGCCGATCTTGGCTGTTTAAGCGTAGGGCAGTGACGCGTAAATGGGATCAGGGGGGAAATAACAAAATAAACCTAAATTAAGCATTCTAACTAAAATCACTATTCTGCCATGGACATCAATGGCAGGCAGTAAACAACATGGGCAGTGAGTAGTGGTTGCTAAGGGGGGAAGGCTCAGTGTGAGACATGTAACTATGCATTAGCAGGCAATCCTATGCAAATGAGGGGAATGATAGTAAATCCCAATTTTCCCCAGCATGCTAGTCAGGTCTCAACAGTGTAAGAGTAGGAATAGCTTGGTACAACCCTAGGAATTAGCTGACATCATGGGGGGGGTATCAGGCATACTGTAAGTGGATTGGAGCCCTGTGGCTCGAGTTTGCTCCTAGCTTAGCACAGCTAAGCTGGGGGGGTGTTTGAATCTGCCTAGCATTCTTTGCATTGCCTAAGCGGGTGTGCGCGTCGAGCACTGGGTTTTAAAGAAAGAAGAAAAAAGTTAAACCAGAAAATAGCAGCACTGTGTACATTTGAGCACTCTGTTTGCACGGTGCACCCCGGGAAGGCAATGGGAAGGGAAAACAGCAGTAGGAAGGTAATCAAGGTGAACTAGCATAGCTGGCAGGTGAAATGTATCAGAATCAGCCAATTACACAGGCAGCAGACCAGCCCAGCCCAGAACACTACTATAAACTATGCAAACACTGTCCCCTCTGTTTTTTCCCACACTCTACACCACTGATGTATAGAAGCAGGGAACTTTTAATAAACAAACCTACAAAATGATAGAGGCTGCAGCAGGCAACATAGAACAACATGTACAAGAGGCTGAGGGTGGTGAATATGTGAATGCTGCTGATCAATCTACAGTGAGGAGACGGAGAAGAGTGTACAGACCCAGGGTAACCTACCAGGAGCTACATGAGCTGGAGATAGTAGAGCACTATAAGATGGACAGGGACCTCCTACAGCAAATTGTTGAGCTGTGCCGGCCACGCCTGACACACCAAACTGACCAAGGGGAACCCATCCCAGTAGATACCAAGGTATGTGTAGGCCTAGGAATACTAGCCACAGGTACCTCCCAAAGCTCAACTGGGGATATCATGGGGATTTTACAGGCATCAACATCCAGAGTATTCCACCAGTGCCTAGATGCCATGTCAGCACATGCCAGTGAGCACGTATATTTCCTCAACACCCGTGAGGTGTTGGCCAGCAATATGCATCTCTTCCACCAAATAGCAAAATACCCTAAGGTAGTGGGTGCTATAGACTGCATGCACATATGCATCAAAGCACCACCCGGTGATCAGTGTAGGGACTACATCAGCCGCAGGAGCATCCCCCCCATCAACTGCCAGGTTCTCTGTGATGCCCAGGGCATTATAATAAATATGTGTGCTGGCTGCCCTGGAAGCTATCACAATTCCCACATTTGGCATCTGACGCCGCTGTACCAGAAACTTGCCAATGGGGACGTCCCCTATGGTCATGTAACCTGGGACACACCTCACCCTAAACGTTGTGTGGTGTGTGCAATGTAAATCACACATGTCAGTATCACGACATAGCTAGGTAGGGGTCTAGTCCCAGTGTTGTCAGGTAACAGTGTGCGTGTATGTGGATGGGTCTACATCAGGTTGCATGGTATACATGCCTCAGCGGGCCACCTGTCCATGTGGCGCAGGTAACAACTGGTTAATAACCTGTGTAATGTCTTCGACTGTACCCCAGATATGTCACAACCATGGCGTCAGCACAGTGACATACCTCATTGTGTAATATGACTGCAGACCATCCTTGTGCTGACACATGTACACCTACAACACAAGTGGATAACATTATAGGGACTGCAATCAACCAGTGTTACAAACAGCTATAATGCATCATTGCTGGATGGCTACACTACCAGCCAAATATGCCTTACAATCTGCTCCCTACAACATGGTATACTGCAGTACTGTGGTACACTGTGGTGCAGTCACCATGTGCATCAGAACAATATCAGCCTGGCCCTGCATTGATGGCATGGATGACAGGGATGTGGCACAGATATCATCATATGCACAGGGCATCCTAGTGCTGACACATGTACACCTACAACAGATATGGATAACATTATAGAGACCACAACCAACCAGTATTACTAACAGCTATAAGGCATCATTGCTGGACAGCTACACTACCTGCCAAATATGCCTCACACTCTACTTCCTACAACATGTTACACTGCAGTACTGTGGTACACTGTTGTACACTCACTGTGTGCATCAGAACCATATCAGCCTGTCCCTGCATTGATGGTATGGATGACAGGGATGGGGCACAGGTATCATCATATGCAAAGGGCATCCTGGTGCTGACACATGTACACCTATAACAAAAATGGATAATATTATAGAGACAAAACCAACCAGTGTTACTAACAGCTATAATGCATCATTGCTGGATGGCTACACTACCTGCCAAATATGCCTCACACTCTACTCCCTACAACATGTTACACTGCAATACTGTGGTACACTGTTGTACAGTCACCGTGTGAATCAGAACCATGTCAGCCTGTCCCTGCATCGATGGTATGGATGACAGGGATGGGGCACAGGTATCATCATATGCACAGGGTGTGGTGTTGGTTTGCCAAAGGCTGTGAGTGGGCCATACATTTGACACCATGTGTGTGGGTGAAGGGTGTACTGTGAGGAGCTGGGTGAGGTGATGTGGTGTGTGTATGTATGGGGTTGCCCTAGGTGTGTTTGCATACTGTGTGGGTATGCATGCACACAGTTCTGCCATGTGGCTGTCCTACACAGGTGTTTATGGACAGCTGCAGACCATACCTGGCAGGGTGTGCAGTTCACTGCCTCCAGCCATGGACACATGGATTGTGCCTGCCAGGGGTTCTGCACGCCCAGGTACAGGTCTCGATGTGCTACTCTCAACTGCTGATGACATTTGTCCGCTGGTACCAGATCCCTCCTGGGACTGGCCAGGATCACGTGCATGTGGTGTGGTGTGGACAGCACACCCCTCACACTGCCGGGGCTGCTACTGCCACTACGGGAGACCCTTGGTGTCCTAGCACATCCACGTTGACTGCCAGCTGTTGGTGTTGCTGGCCCACGTCCACATGTGTGTTGCCGCACCACCACCACACACTGAAGCATGGACACACTACGGTCGATGAGGGCCATCATCTCATCAAGCCATCTATCCATGTGCTCGGTATAAGCACAGATGGTACCCGACAGTTCACAGAGGTTGTCGCTTACAGATGCAAGAGCAGACCTCTGCAGTCTCAGGCCTTGTCTGGTGTAATGTTCAATATGTGCCTGCAACACCATTACAGCCTGAAACATGTGCCTGCTGGTATCAGCTATGTCGACTATGCCAGGGGCATGATGTCCAGCGGCCCCACCACAAGCACCCTGGGACATCTGCCTATGTGGTGCCCTGCCGGCCATCCGGCTATGCCTGCTGCGACCGGACACAGTAGGCATGGTTACCACACTTCCCTATGCACTGCCACCAAACACCTGTTGTTCCTCCGCTATGGCCACTGGTGATGGGGTATGTGTAGGCACTGAAACTGTGTGCGGGGTTGGGGTGGCTAAAAGGGAGATGTTAAATGTTGGCACAATGTCGACCCCTGACAACTCCACCTGTGCCTCAACAGTACTATTATAATCTTTGGTGTCTGTATGGACACCAACATCAGATTGCATGCAGGAGGGACCTTGACCCACCTTGCCATCTATGGGGGAAAACAATAAATGCACTTTAAAACCTGTACACCATTGCCTAACAGTACACACACACACACACACACACACACACACACACACACACACACACACACACACACACACGCACACACGCACACACACACACACTTCTGTAATGCCTACCTGTCCATGGCTTTACAGACAGTCCCACATATATGTTCATGTGTTACCCCATCCTGCATCACACTTGTTAACAGACACGCATTGATACAACTCAATAACATCACAGTCCTCTAAATGCCCACACAAACAGCCACAACACAAGGCCTGTTACTACTTTAACTGCCTGACCTGTGTGTAGTGGATTTACATGGCCTCACTGCTGTCATTCAGTATGCACCCTCTGTATGCCCGGAAATGATGTGCATGGCCCCTATATGTGTGGGCTACTATGTTGTTTCCATAATTTCTCGCACTGGTGTGTCATGTGTATGTTATGCTCAGTACATATCAAATATGCTGCTCCTTCAGCCTATCATGTGACTGTAATATTTGGATACACTCCCTGGTGTTGACTAGTACTTCCCCAATGCATCTGTAGAGCTGCATATGTGGGTTGTAGATGACCTCTCTTCTGACTGCGATATTAAGGGTGTACCTGGTGTCTACCTTCCCTCTGAATGCCTGCTCCATGCTACAGACCATATTATAGTATTTGCTGTCCTGTGATTACACACAACAGGTATTCCTGGTGTGTAATGTGGCAGTCCATGTCCATGTACTGCATGGTCCCAAAGGGAGGTACAGCCGTGTGAACACTCCACAATCACACATCTGCATACATGGCCACACACATGCACACACATGCACAAATGCATCCTACAAGCATCTACCTCCCTCCACTTCACCAGAGTGACCATGCAGGCAAACCTAACTAACCACTGGGATGCACACACACACACACACACACACACACACACACACACACACACACACACACACACACACACACACACACACACACACACATGTGAGGTTTCACAATGATAGTACACACAGTCCTGCTATTACTCATCTGCCAACATGCAGAGCATAATGTACAGAACAGCATGCAGTTCAGCTATAGTCAATCCATGCTAGCAACAGTATACATATGCATGATGCATGTGCTCTTTCACTAGGAGATGCCTCTTCCCCTGGATACCACTGCACCCATGTACACAGTATTGCTGTGCACCTGTTCTGCACCCTGCCATGTACTGTGCACCACAACTCACAGGTGTACAACCCATTGCAGAATGTGTAGTACTGTATCCGTTATGTCAGCTTTACTTCTCACAGCCCCTATGTTTTTCAGCAACACATGCTTAGGATGATATGTGGGCAGTTATCATTGGTGAATTCCTGATGCCTGATTTACAGCTGTCAACATCAACAGACTATGTATGACCAATGAAATACTCTTACACTAACAACCATCAGAGCATACCGTGGCTATGGGGGGTGTACACACCTTTATTGATTTTACACACACATCCTTGATCTGCCATGGGACCACATCACTGCATATCTTAGCAGTACACGAGCCCAATATGTGACATATGTCCTGTACTTTCACATGCAGTGTCTACAGATTGTGTTAGGTGTGCAGCTGTCGACCGCAATGCATACACACCATGTGAGCATATGTGTGCCCACCCTTATCATAATGGTTTATCGCACCTCTTGTTGTATGTACTGCAGCAGTCACTGCTCCTGGCAGGCGTATACCAGCATGGGCCATCTGCATTTGCCAGTGTATGTTCAGTCTGCCCTACACATCCCCCTATTCTGCATGATTGCAAGGTCTACTCATGTGCACATTTCATGGTGTTCACACACTGCCGTCACTATTGCTGTGTGGGTAGGGTTATGGCTGCCACAGGTCCTGAACCTGACTATGTGCAGATAAAGCCATTCCTACCATCCTTAGGATCCCTGTGCAGTGCACTGGTATGTTATGCTGAGACCCCCCCTCCTTCAGGTTTTATGCAGATGCGTGACAAGTAAGCCCTACACATGTGTGTCACTTTGCAGTGTCCCATACACTGAACACCACATGTTGTAGCCTAGACCCAGCTGATAATGTGGACTACTGTAATGCCTTATGCCATAGTGTATCTCTGCAGCAGTTGCCATTGTCCTACAGGTATATACACTGGTGTTGCACTGTATATGGGTGTTGTTCTGAACATGTCACTACTGTAGGCCATGTCTACCACCAGTATGTTACTCCCTGTGGACACATTCTGCAATGACAGGATGTTAGTTATCATGCAGGTGTCTGACATACCCTTCCAATACCCCATCATGGTCACCCCTGTGAGACCATGCATTTTACAGCAACAATACATGCACATGTACAGCATGCATTCAGGGTAGGTGTGTTAGATGTCTGCATGGAATATACCATCACCATTACATGCCCGGTGTGCTGGTAAGCATCTACATAAAACATACTCACCAGCAACAGGCTGCTCCTTTGGTGGTATCCCGGAGGGACCTACATAAGAGGGTGGGAGATGCAATGTCAGTGGCCACACCTGTGGCAGTGCTACAGGGTGGGTGCAGTATTACCATATATCAACGGTACATTCCCATGATACTACCACATCTGGACATCTGTTTATCACTACAATGCAGCAACACACTATATCTATGACATGTCAGATATGCATGATCTACCTGTACCAATGCAGATGTATACACAACAGTGGTCTACTGATGTGCCCTGTGTCCTTACCTGCACACTTCTCAGCTGGTGTGTAGGTGACACCCACCTCCACGAAGGAGTCCAGTGGTTGTTGGCTGTCCGGATTGGAAGGTGCCACGTGGCTGGCCAGGAGCTCCTCCACACATGTCAGGGGGATGGATGGCATGGCCCCCTCGTGACGAGGTTCTCCCCCAGACTGCAGCAGCATGCTGACAGGCATTGCGAAGCAGATCAGTACAATGATGCTGAACCTGCTCATAACTGCGGTTATGCACTCTGACATCATTGACCCTGTGGACTAGGTCATTCCACAGGGTGGCCTACTCGTGCTGCTCATGTGTGGCCCAGCCAAACAGCACTGGATAGTGCTGGGTCATGTGTGCTATCAATGCTTCATTCTCCGCATGTGAATAGGTGGGCAACCGTGCATGTGCTATCTTGGTTGAAAGACATAAAGATGGAAACAGGTTTGTGCAACTCATATGGCAAGGTTACCACAGTTTGTAATACACATCTCTGTCACCCCCCACCAAATCAGCTTGAACAAACTGTTCACACAACTCATTAGGTATGGCTACAGCTTACCTACCAGTTGGACAGATATTGTATTGTACCACACTTTCTGCTATGTAATTCTAGCCATGTCCCCTGTGTGGACACTATCATTGCTGGCCTCTTACAGACTATTCACCTGCATGCCATTGTCAGGACCACTATGACACTATCATTGCTGGCCTCTTACAGACTATTCACCTGCATGCCATTGTCAGGGCCACTATGGTTCCATATATGCCAGTGGTATGGCTGCTCTGAGATTGCTGCACAGCTGACATCCTGTGTTATTGGGGATATCTATGCATGCTGTTGGACATGTACCGGGATTGTGTAGACTATTACTACCAACATATGTTCTATAACAGTGACACAATAACATGTATATGTTCTATTGGCCAGCAGATCCACCTCTCCAAACCCATCTGCCCATGATACCTGGCCACATCACATGTGTGTCCCAACCTGGGGCCTCCTCATGTACTGTTCCAGCAATACCATCAGGTGGAACAACCCAGGGGATGTTGTTCCCCCCTCAGGGCACACAGAGACATGTTCCCGTCCCCTGAGCTCAGGTCTAGGGCCTGTTCCATACTGGGCTCCACATACACATGAGGGATGTGCTACATCAATCTGAGGCACCCAGTACACATTCACAGGGCCAACATGCTCCTCCTGCTCAGCCTCCAGACCAGGCACCTTCAGAATGTGGACTGCTGTTGTGAGTAGCAGTGGGTGGGAGGCTTGTTCCCATGGTGCCCATATTGGGGCCCATGGAGCATCCACATCACATACCACACACACCATCCATGGTGTTTACCCACCACATGTGTCACATAGCACCCCTGTAGACTGTCCTCTATAGCTACCAATCCTGACCACCTCCACATGTGTACCTGCCATACATCCCCATATTCTCATTGCATACTTCACAGATGGGGGCAATGTGGTCCCAACAAGGGACTAACATGTGACATAACCGTCCATGGTGCACACACTGCCAGCTGTAGATATCTGTGTGTATTGACATGTGTGCTGGTGCCTCGCACATAGCACACATCACTGTGGTAGTAATATAGGGGACATGTCTTTACATGCATATATGTTTGTGTGTGTGTTTGTATATATGCAGACGTGCATATAGGTATATATCTATATATGCGTAGATATATGTGATGTATATATGTGCACATATATATGTCTACACATGGGTCTATGCATATTTCTGAACATACATGCTGATATACTTATATATATATATTTATATATTATATATGTGGCATATGTATACATATGCATACCTATATGTGGGGTACATTCAGACATCAGCTCCACAGTCTCACAACACCTTCCTGCACAGCTGCACTGTTCTGTCTTGCTACACCACAGACAGGTGCCACATATAGACATGGCCTGACATTGGGGGGGTATATGTAGGACCTGATTGCAGGTAACCCTATTAAACACCTATGGCATTCCGGCATGCTATATTACAGATTAACCTGAGTATCCTGCCAGTGGTGGGCTGTGGCTCCCACATGTCCATCATAATGGCATTACTTCCACCACCAGCTACTGGCCACATCATATACATACTTCCCATTACACAACACGCAATATGAGGGTTTACATCTTGTCTGTCAGTGCAGACCTGCACAGTTGACGGCTATGGCCTACTACCCACAGGGACAGACACTGTTGTCCATAGCAGTTGTTCAGTTGAACATCATCACAACAACACCTGATGGCAGATATAAATCATTCCACATCATCTATCCCATTATGATGGACCAGACCAGATACTACATTCTATTTCACACACACACACACACACACATATATATATATATATATATATATATATATATATATATATATATATATATATACTTCACATACCTGTTGTGGGAATGATGTCTTGTTGACTGACAAGTGGCTAAATGCCTTTGACTTAAGCTTTTATTTTGAAGAGATTTGTCTTTCTTTCTCTCTCTCTCCCCCTCTCCCTCTCTCTCCAGTAAATGTATGGAGCTGCTTTGAATAGATTGCAGCCTGGCTTTAATAGGTGATGCACATGATCAGGTGATGGCCGCTGCACTGATCAGTGTCCTCCACTTATTAACTGCATACAGCTTGCTGTATAGTATTTGCAATTACCACTGTCATGGCAACCACCTACTATAAATCCCTACATCATGTGGGCGTGGTCCCTTTACCTTTCCTATGTGATGGACATCCTTCCTATGTGTGGGCATCAGTGTTACAGACAGCAGGTAGCAGTACCTCTTACAGGAAAACCGTCACACTCAGGCCAGCTACATATTTGTAGGAGATTCCAGAACTACAGACAGAGTGTGAGTAGAGTTGCATTATGCTTTGCATAGTACTAGTGTTACAGGGTGTGTGTGTGTACATACTAGTTTACCATGGAATGCGGTCTGTCTGCATAGCTCTCAACTGTGGGCCAATCCTCTTGGTGGCCAGAGGTGTGCCTATCATGTTTTGTCTGTCCACCACACAGGTCCTGTGTCAGATATTTCACTGGCAGTTTGTGTATTGAGTGCTATCAGTACATGGCTACATCCATTTATGTTTCTAACCTCAATTCCCTGACTAAGGGTATGTTGCCAACTATCCTGTAACACCAGCGACTTGCTTCATGTATGGCAACAGTTTTCTATATATGGGCCTGTGTTCCAGCCTCTGTTCTCCACCTACATACCAAGCTTTGTACATATGACATGCTGTCAGGGGTTGTTCTGTAGTGGGCTGTGAATATACCATTCTGCCATTCCTGCCAGCAGTCGATTGCTGTTGTCTCCCCCACACATACGGTGGGGCTGGGGCCATATATGTGTGGGCTTCACCTACACAACATGTGTGCCCTTATGCACTCCAGAGGCCAGTGTATGCAACAGTGGTATGTGGCCCTGTATTATTGAGTCTAGGGGGATGCACCATAAATAATCTAGGCTGTTACAAAATGTGGGGGTATCGGAGAGCTGCCTTAAGGTATCTGGATGTACAGTGCCATACAATTCACCTATATTTATATTACTTACATAAATTGAGTTAAAGCAGGTCTACTGCCTCCTACCATACAGACTGTTCTGTTTATCAGTGTGCTTGTGATGGTGTCAGTTATGCCTTGTTATTTAACAGTTACATTCCATTTGGTCAACTGAAGTCTTTACCACCTAGTGATTTTGTACAGAGTGTAGATAGAGGCTGCTGAACTATACACCTGCATTACTTACTGTTGATTGTTTGGTATCCTGTGTGTCTGTCTGTACTATTGTACAATTTGAAGGGCTTGGCCTGGACAGCAACAGTTGTGAACCTTTCCAGACTACTGTATTAGTTTAACTGTTTCACAGTAGCATTACTCTGTTTATATGGATGTCAGTGTCTGAACAGCTATATGACATGGCATATAAAACTGTAATAGTAAACAAATAAAGGTTTTCCATTTCTGAAAAACTATGTGTGGTGTTTTATCCTATGACCTGTCTGTGGGTATATGTTGCAGGCAATGATTGTCATTTGTATGGGTGGCCCATACAGTGTCCAGCTGTTAAGGTGTTAACTGTAGGCATAGTGGCTGTTCCATATTGTATGCACCTTCTACATATGTATGTTACTGTACATATCTCTGCGTCTGTATGTGTAGTCACATCTATATATATATATATATATATATATATATATGTATATCTGTATCTGCATATATGTGTCTGTGTATATGTATCCTGGGGATGTTGATAGCTTCCACATTTTACATTTCCTATGGGAGCCAGACTGTACTGCATGATATGTTACCAATGTCAGCCTGACATCATGCAGCTGGGATGTAGTACTGTTAACATCTTGTGTCCATGTCGTGTCAGGTCCTGGTTATGGGATCTACAACACTTGGTAGTGTATTGTAGGGTGGATGTGTTTGGCTGTGGGGGGGGGTATACCTATATGTACAAGACGTATATTTTTTGGGGCCTCTCAACCCCATTAATGGTCGATGTGGACATATATGTTTTAGTTAATCTACTATTGTTATCTACAGATGTATGGCCATATATACCTATATATATATATATATATATATATATATATATATATATATATATATATATATATATATATATATATATATATATCTGCTTACATATATATATATAACTATGTCCGCGTATACCTACATAGATATATATCTGCTTACATATATGTAGCTTGCTGTGTATATATGTAGACATATAGCTGTAGACATATATATGTGTCGATATAGGCGTTTGCATATATATATATATATATATATATATATATATATATATATATATATATATATATATATATATATATATATATATATATATATATATATATATATATATACATATATAAATATGTTGTATCTGTTTAGATGTTAATATATTTACACACACACATATACATCTAAATGTTGGAATACATTCTCTGTACTGTTGCATGACTGGGCTGGATGATATGTTTTTGAAAACATCAGAGTTATGCATATCTAGCATGGCTTAGTGGTAAATCACTTTGTCTATGGTGTGCAGGGTCCTAGGTTTGAGCCTTGCAGAGGCTGTTTATCTTGTTGCTGGGCAGAACACGGGCCGTTGGATTCAGAGTGATTAAGGCACTTTAAAGCAGTTGTAAGCAGGTTTGCATGGAGGTAAGCACTGCTAACTTCTGGTTACAGTTTCTTATACTCTATTAGCTTCTGAATTGCTTAACCTGTGTAGACATTGCTTACCCCCATGCAAACAGGCTTAAAACCGCTTACTGCTGCTTAAAAGTGCTTACTCCCGCTTACCCCCATGCTAATTTCTTTAAAAGAAAAGAAAAAGGGGTTGATAGGAAAGTGGTGAAAAAACAGGCACAAAGAGGGAAAGACAGTAAGGAAAATAGCCAGGGATGTGCAGGAAGGGTGTAGGGAAGGTCCATAGCTGCCCATTTCTTCTACAGCAACAGCTGTGTATATACACTGAATTTGGTGGTAGATTTGGGCACTCAAACCCCTGGGAGAGGGGTGAGGACAACAATACAAAGTTGTGATGCCAGTTAGACCGGATTATATGTATCAAGTGGACACGTGCAAAATGGGCAGCTATGTATGGGGCGAGATTTTTTTGTCTTAGCAGATTGCCCTTTTTTTTTTCAGGTGAGAGTGGGATGTTGGGGAGGGATAGTAGGTATATTTGGGGAGGTAGGTTGGGTAGGTTAACAGACAAGACAAACAAGATGCATACAGGGGCGGAATATGACACATATGGGGGGTAAACACTTTGATCGGGAGGGTGTTGGGATATTGGAAGCCCACAAGTCCCCTAGTGCTAACAGTGGGACTGAGGCCCCCACCCATGAGCAGTCACCACTGCACCTTCACAGCCTCAAAGGTGGCTGTGCTGGGGGCTGAGTCACAGAGCCAGGCTGACTCTCAGTTCGTGACACGTGGCCCTCGAGCTGTCATAGAAGATCACCAAACTGCTGGTCAGTCTCTCTACGCACCACGACCTCGACCTGGATACGGGTGACAGGTGCCTGTCCGTGCCCACTCCCAGGGGGGGCGAGCCCCATCCCATGAGGTGGTTCCACCCGAAGGTGGTGCAGGACCAACGGACAGGGATGTCCAGGGTTGGGCCTCAGACATGATGGTGCCCGGTGCCACGGCCAGCTGAGGTGGGGCAGGTGGGTCTGCTGGAACTGGCCTTCCCAGGCGTGCTATAGTGTTTAGATTTCATCATCATATGTGGGTTAGTAATAGTCAACAGGGATAGGTATAACAGCATGCATAGATATTCCCATTAACCCAGACACCAGATATGGAACAATTGCATAACAGAACACATGCATATATGGGACCACAGTGATAATAAGTACAACATGCAGGTACATTGATGGCACCATGCCACAAATGTTGGAATAATTCAATATAATGCATGCATGGGAACAATGAAAATATTTATCAAACAATTGGACATTATCAGAGTCATTACATACCTGATACCAGTTGGGGTGGGTATGTTGATTATTGTTGGAGATATGGTGGGCAGGAGAGAAAGATGTCAATTAACAACTAGTATATTCCTGTAGCCCACATTACTTCCCTAGTCAGTGCTGTTATCTGTACCTTACAAGTCTTACTACACTACCCTATATCCTTAGTTTGGACAGTGATATGGCTGTCATCATCCTTACACATGAACCAGTTTTACCTGCAGTATACCCCTCTTACCTGGTATACCTGTGGAGGGAATGTTTGTTAACTAACTAGCTGTTTCTACACATACTCCCGGATTCTGGGTTGATGTTTTGCATGTAACTATCCAACTCCTTCTACACAGACTCTGGCCTTGTGTTGACCACATGCTGATGTGCCGGGACATATCTAGAATGTTGCCCTCTTCCACCTTTAGTGACCTGACACACACATATACATGCTTTCCTAAACAGTTATATTATGTAGCACAGTGTGGGTGACAGTGACCAGTGATACTTTATTATTCAGAGAAACAGCAACACTCACAGTTCCCTACAATACCAGAGTGAGCAGTACCAGTACAGGTTATAATGGTCTGTATTTCTCAGCACAGTGTTTGTATCCAACATACCTGTGGGAGCAATGTTTGTTAGCACTACCTGACTGTTGCCACACAAAGTTCTGGATTACACATTAGTATTATGCACATACATCTCACTCTGTTACTGTACACACTCTGGTCACAGCTTGACAACATGGGAGTGTAGAAAGGACATACTTGAAATATTACTCTCCTAACAGTTTCGGGAGTTGCTACAGTGACATGTGTGTTCTCATGATGTGTGACAATCACTTGTATTCCCTGTTTGCTGGCTAAACATCTGGGATCATCCCACAGACTTACCAGGGGGACAGGCAGCAGATATGGGCACATATACTGGACATTCTGGCCTCATCTGTACAGTTGTGGGGTATGAATCTGTATGCAGCCTAATTCCTCTCCCAGGATTCAGACCATGGTTGTGTCTGCTACAACTTAAACTCTGTTCATCACAGTTATGTCTGCTATATAGATTTTGATGTATATCTCCTATCTGCTTTCTGTCTTATTAATCCCCTGTGCTTTGGCATTCTGACCTTGTATTACAACACTCATATACAGATTTCCTAGACAGTTATATGTTGTAGGACAGTGTGGGTGACAGTGATGTGTAATACCTCATTATTCAGAGCAACTGCATATCATTCTTGTATTTCTGGGCACAGTGTTGGTATATGACAGACCTGTGAGAGGAATGTTTATTAGCACTACCTGAATGTTCCCATACACAGTACCAGATTCCACATTACTATTATGCACATACATCTCACTCTGTTACTGTACACACTCTGACCACAGCTTGACAAGTTAGGGTGTAAATGAGACATACATAGCTTTTTAGTCACATAAGGTAGTGGGGAGTTGCTAGTGTGCCAGCTTTGCTCTCATAGCTTTGTGTAAATCAGTTGTATTTCTTGTTTGCTGCCTATATGTCTGTGATCATCCCACTGATTTCCCAGGGGGATAGGTTGATAGGCAACACATATGGGCCACTTTAATAGACATTCTGGACATATCTGTACAGTTGTGGGGTATGATTCTGTATACAGTCTACTACCACTGGCAGGATTCGAGCTGTGGCTGTGTGTGCTAAAAAAACAATAGTTCACATCTCAGTTGCATGTGCTATTCAGGTTTTTGTTGTCTGCAATTTCCTTGTTTACTGTCTATGTGTCTTTCAGTTGTGCTAAATGGCCTCTGGGGATTACACCTGTCATGTACAGGCATTCCTACACATTCAATTTATGGTGCACGGTGTGTGTAACAGTGCTTAATACTACAGTACTATTACATGATTGCATATCTACATTACCGTATAATACAAGGATATACACATGCAGCCCAGCAGTTAGACCTGTTTTGTCAGGCTATTACACTTTTATTGACTTACAAACAATATGAGACTGTTCCTGCCATATTCTCTAGTGTATGCAGTACTTGCCTTGAACAATACAGGTTTTATACAAGCGATTCGTTTACTACTACTTTTATTTCCTATCTCAGTAAATGCATGAGTATTACTGACCTGCCTTGCATCGCAAGCTCGCCAGTCGTCTGATGTGGGCCTTCTGGTTCATGGCCCGCTCCATTGCAGCTGTGGGGGACATAAGAGGAATATTTAGCCATACCTATCCATTGTATACCTGAGCTGGCAATTATTACAGACATACTGGGGTGATACTTACACATGGCTGTAACATCTCCTGATGCTCTAGCCTCTTGGAGCTACTCCTCCAAGAGGTCCCCCTTATGCCGCTTCAGGTCAGCATAGTGGTGCCTGACCTGCTCACCAGTTTGGGGTATGCCAGTGGCACTGGTGAGGTTGCGGGTGAGATGGTCCCAGGCCCCCACCTTATATTGGGAGCCCTGGTACTGTCCCTGCAGCAGTCTCTGATCATGGTCTTTGACAAGGAGTCCTGCCATGAACTTGGACTCCTGGATTCACCAACGCTGCACTCAAAAGCACACACCTTCTCCCCTTACTGCCATAGTGCCTGCAAGGGGAAGCTACAACCAGTTATGAGATGTATTCCCGCCTCTTGGGTTTAAGTAGGGCCAATTTCCCACACTTTTACATGACAGGTCGGTTTTAAAAAGGCTAAGCTATGGGCAAACCTGCTTAACTAAGGTTGGCATTGTTTAAAGGGGTATAACACTGGGCACATTGAGTTAGCTGGCCTACACATTGCTTACATCTCCTAAGCTGGCCTGTGCAATGCTTAGTGTTGCTTACATTAGACTTTGCATTATTTTTTCTTTTTGGCATTGATTTCTTAACCATTACATCTTATATATCTGCCTGCCGCGGTGGTACGGCGGTAGCATTGTTATCTCACAGCAAGAGGTTCTCCCGTTCGATTCTCGGCTGGTCTTGGGAGTGCCTTCTGTGTGGAGTCTGCATGCCCTCCCCACGGTTGGGTAGCGTTTGAAAGACATGCGTGCATAAATGGGCGTGCCTTTGTTGAAAGTTGAGCATCGAGCTGGCACCTCGGCGTTTTGTAAAAATCTACTGCCAATCATTAGCGGACTGGAGTTCCACTGTGGCGACCCCTTACTGGGAAAAGCCAAAAGACAAACAACAACAACATCTTATATATCTGCCTGGTATCCATGATTATGTGTACGTACACTCTATGGAGTCCTTCTGTTTTATTGGGGACTTCAACACTCTATTACAATTACGCCTTACTTCTGGGCTTACTGCTGTACTCCAGTTCACATATTTATGTTATCTAGTGGGTTATGGAACATATGACTGTATACTGATTCCTTTCACAGGTTCAG
>NC_056737.1:636101779-636106779 GCF_019279795.1 Protopterus annectens | reverse complement strand
CAAACGCTGTCTAAATTCATCCCAACAGGAAATAATGTATGGTACCCTATAATCATCCTATGCTCTAACCCATTCAATGCAGTCTTAAAATTTCCTGTACAAAAATGAGGTCTAGCAAGTGCACTAAATACAAAACCCTCAATGTTACCATTATGCATGTTAATAAAATGAGTGGCTACTGGACTATCCATATTTCCCCTACTAATGTCACCCAAAAGCTCCAAAATACGCACCTTCACCTTCCTGGTAGTCTGACCAATGTACCATACAGGCGTGATACAATCACACCCCAAAATGTACACTACACCTGAGGACATACAGTCAAACCTTTCAAATGCCAAATATTTCCTTCCATTTATTTTCATCCCATGCATATTTTTGGTCTTATCACAAACCAAACAACGGCCACAACAATACATCCCAACATTTGTATTAGCCAAAGGTTCTAATTTCCTATTTAACATTTCCTTTAAATTAGAATGCCTCTTATAAGAAAAGGTAATATGCTTCGGGAAAAGGGAACCAACTGTTAAATCTTTGCACACAACATGCCACAATTCTCTGATAATTTTTTCCACTATATCAGAGAAAACTGAGTATCTAGATACAAAAAATATATTTTCCAAAGTAGATGTAGTCACAGAATAATTATGATTATAGTATTTATTATTCCCTAATGTATGAGTTCTGCACAATCTATACTTTATATCTAAAAGTTTAATGCTCTCATATCCTCTAGATAAAAGTCTATTAAAGGTTCCATCACATGCCTCTTCCCATAAACCTTTGTCTGATGTATTTCTCAAAATCCTCTTAAATTCCCCTTCAGGCAGGGCCTTAATTAAATGTGGAGGATGCATACTACTTGCGTGCAAAAAATTATTAACCGCTGTTGGTTTCCTAAAAGGTTTGTATTGAATCAAACTATCTTTCCCCACATAAAATTCCACATCCAAAAAGGAAATGCTATGTGATGAACTTTGTGCAACAAACTTTAACCCATGATTATTCTGATTCAAGTTTTCCATGAACTGTGTAAATAGAGACATCTCACCCCTACAAATAAAAATTAAATCATCAATATAACGTCTATAAAACACGACGTTATTCACAAAAAAAGAATTCTGAAACATAAATTCTTTCTCAAACTCTCCCATGTATATTACTGCATAAGTGGGTGCAAAAGCTGCACCCATAGCAGTCCCTTTTACCTGTAAAAAGAAATCTTTCTTCCACATAAAATAATTATGCATCAAACTAAACTCCAATAAACTTAACAAAAACATAGTACATGGTCCCTCACCCATCATCCTCTGCATTGCCTCCAGACCCCATCTTATGTTGATATTAGTATATAACAATGTAACATCAACTGTAACCCGATAATATTCCTCCTTCCATTCTACCCCACGCAGAGCTAAACACACATCTTGAGTATTCCTCACATGGGAACAAACTTTTGGAAGATATTTTTTAAAATGGGAATCCAGAAATATGTTAACCCTTTCTACATAGGAGCCAATACCAGAGATGATAGGTCTTCCTGGTGGATTAACTATACTTTTATGAATCTTTGGAATAATATAAATGTATGGGTGACGTGGCTCCTTAACTAATAGTTTTTTCACATCCTTACTAGTAAAGAAACCCAGCCTTCCCCTTTTTCCAACAGTTCACTTAACTCTTCAGAATATTGTTTCAAAGGGTTGTTGTTCAATTTGACATAAGTATCTTCTATTATCAAACTGTTAACAATGCTTTCATATTTTTCAATATTCATCACAACCCAATTACCCCCTTTAACAGCTGGTTTAATGGTAACTTTGTCCAATTTTGTTCTCAACATTTTTAGGGCCAACCATTCATCTTTACTCAAGTTGAATACCTTGTCTTTTGTACAAAATTCCTTATATGCCTGTTCAAGTTTAGAGTACACAACATGCTCAAAAGCATTTATAGCATGCGAATTCTTGGGAGGAGCAAAATTACTATCACCTGAAAAACAAGGGACATCAATATGCCCATAACCCCCCCCCCAAATTTTCCTCTGTACCACAATTATCTTCTACAAATGGTTCAGATATATTGTTAATATCTTCATATCCATCTGCCATCATTTCATCATAATCATATGTACTCAAATTTAATAATACATCATCCAAAGAAACTTTGCTTTCAGTTTCAAGATGTTTTTCTCGCTCAAAAAAATAAACCCTTAAGTTTAATTTACGGACAAATCTTTTAACATCCATCATAATGTTTGGAAGTGAGGGTAACCTAGTGGGTATAAACTTTGTACCTTTTGACAAAACCTTAAGCATGTCTTCAGATAAAATTAAATCAGAAAGGTTCAGTACATTTAAGTCCTTATTCACTAAAAAACCATCAGCATTTGCAACATTTTCAAAATCTTCACTAACAGTCCCAGTAACATATTCAAAAAAACGTTCAGAATCAACATCAATATTAGGCATTAACACAACATCATTAACATTAACTTTTTGAACGACAGTCCCCAATTCCGAATCAACAACGACATTTTCAACATTTTCAATAACAGTCCCAATAATATTTTCAAAAGAACGTTCAAAAATAACATTACTATTGTGCGTTAAACTAACATCACTAACATTGACATTTTGAACAACAGTCCCCAGTTCCAAATCAGCATCAACGCTGTGCTTTGCACTACCATTTTTAAAAAAACGAACGTTACCATTTTGAATAACAGTCCCATCATGGTTTTTCAAAGTTACTCCACAGTCTAAACTAACAGGAACAGAGCGATTGTCATTCAAAAGTGTCTGTTGTTCCAAAAACAATTGAAAGTCTAACTTTAGTTTTTTGAGTTACTTGACGAAGCTGAAACATGACTTGTCTTACCCTGGCTCTTCGCGGATCTCGTTTGCACACTAGAGAAGGTCTTCCGATGGCTCTGCTCACCTCTTCGGTTCTCCATACTTCCATCTAGACCTTCCGTTGTGATATTCTCAAAAGAAACACTCTTACGACTTCCCCCAGTCTCGACCGAAGAACATGATGACACTTCCTCACTTCCGGTTACGCGTCTCTTAGTATTCTGATGAAAACGACGCCCCCTACGTGGCCAGTTGTAAATTTTGTTTTTTTCATAATCCTTAATGTCTCTATTTAACTTGGATTTTTTTCTAGCCATAACGTCATTTTCTACCTTTATCAATTTGTCATTAATGTTTTTAAAATTTAACTGAAAAACAGCAGTAGAAGCCCTGCTGGTAAGGTCATGCTGCAAATCAGTTATTTTTTTGTGCAAATTATCCATCGACCTTTGATTTCTTTTTATGAGTATTTTTAGCCAGCTTAAACAGCCGAGGTACCAGGATGGATGAATAAGATGGATTAAAGCTGCTTCTCTTTGTCTCACCTTCTGACTGCTTATTTCTATGGTGTATTTTCTGAATGCTAGTGTTATTCCCTCCTTTGTGAAGGGGAATGATAAAAGCCTTTTTTCCATATTTGTGGAACATGACCTTCTTGGATAGAGTGGTTGATTAGGATACTAACTGGGAGGGCGATAGCATCAGCAGCTATGCTGAGGAAGTGTGATGGGATGTTATCGGGGGCATTGGTGCATGGTTTTAGCCTCTGCAGGAGTCTTTTTATAGTGGAAGTAGGGATTGGTTTCAGGGGAAAATGTAGGGGGTTGAGAGGTAGTAGAATGATAGAGTGGAGAAGGGGGGGTGTAGGGGGAACAGGTGGAAGTAGGAGGTGGATGGTTGCATGAGAAGGAAGAGGTTAGTTTGGAAATACAGTCAATGAAAAAAGAGTTAAATTCGGTGGCAAGGTCATTGTCTTGTACATTTGGGTTAGGGTTTGGGTTTTCAGTTGTACCAGGTTTTAAGAGGGAGGTTATACCTCTCCAGAATTTATGTGGGTCAGATTTGTATTTACTTTGGAGAGAACAGTAGTAGTTTTGACGGTCTGCTGTAATAAGTTTTTTAACTGTGTTGTGAAGAGTTTTGTACTCATTAAGGGTAGTGGGAGATTTGTGCATTTGATGGCATGCCCAGGCTTTGTCTCTTAGTCGCATGGTTGTTAGTGTGCTTTTAGTTAGCCAATGGGGTAGTTTTGTTTTTTATTCTTCTGGTTTTTAAGGGAGCATGAATATCTAAAAGATTTAGGAAAGTAGAATTAAAGTGAGTGATAGCACTTTCAAGAAGTAGATTTTTTAGGGGGTGCCAGTTAAATGATTTTAAGGAGTTAGAGAAGGCTTCTGGGTTGAAGTTTTTTTTGGATCTGGAAGTGACGTAATTATGGGTAACTTGTAAGGGAGAAGGAAGGCATGTAGCAAAGATGGGAAGGTGGTTGCTTAGGGAGTCAGGAAGAGTTCCACTATCAGGGTAGTAGTGGGGGTGAGAGACTAAGATCCAGTCTATAATACTGCCAATAGTGAAGTCTTTAGAGGGCCTAGTAGTGGAGTTGATGAGTTAAGAGAAGTTATACAGGTTGATGTTAATGGAAGGGGTATGGGATTGAATGGAGGACCAACTGATATTGGTGTCTCCCATGATGATGGTTTCATTAGATATGTTGGTTGAGAACCAGGAGAGGATATCTTCAAGTACAGAGATATTGTCGCCAGGGGGAATGTAAAGTGAGGCTATGCATATATTTTTGTGTTTATTTAATCGAAGTTGGGCTAGTATTAATTCTGCATTGTTGAATTGAGGAATAGCTTTATTGTAGGGAGTAATGCATAGAGAGGATGAGTAGAGTAGAGCTACTCCACCCCCTTTTTTTTGGGTTCTGTCTGCCCTGATAATGGAGTAGTTAGGTGGTACTATCTCCACATCTTTTATATGAGGTTTTAACCAGGTTTCAGATATGCCTAAGATATCTGGTTTGTTATGGTGTAGCCAGGCATGAAGGTTTGGAACTTTGTTTGCTAAGCTTTGTGCATTAAGGGATGCTAGCCAAATGGATTTAGATATAGAGGGGGAGGTGTTTGGGCCTGGGTTAGG